>NC_141875.1:273326752-273478267 GCF_056163025.1 Triticum urartu
GTTTCTTACTAAAAAGAACCAAATAGTTGACTGCCCGGACACCGAAGCCTTGGCAGCTTTTAAGCATAGCGTCCGTGACGAATGGCTTGCCAGACACCTCGGCCAAGAAAAGCCGAGAACAATGGCAGCATTAACAAGCCTCATGACCCGTTTTTGCACGGGTGAGGATAGCTGGCTAGCCAGATGCAGCATCAGCGACCCCAGTACATCCGAAGTTCGAGATGGAAATGGGAAATCACGGCGCAACAACAATAACAAACACCGGAATAAAGAAGACAGCATGAAGAGCACGGCAGTAAACGCCGGATTCAAAAGCTCTCGGCCAAGTCAGCAAAAGCCGACCTCTAAAGGCGCCAGAGACGAACTGTCCAGACTAAACAAAATTCTGGACCAAGTATGTCAGATCCATAGCACCCCTGGTAAACCCGCTAATTATACCCACAGAGAATGTTGGGTCTTCAAGGAGTCCGGCAAGCTCAACGTCGTACACAAGGGGGAGGATACACCAAGCGAAGACGAGGATGAGCCTCTCAAGCAAGACACTGGGGAACAAAAGAAATTTTCACTAGAAGTCAAAACAGTCAACATGTTACACGTGATCAAGGGGAGAAACAAAGCGGCACTCCTAGAAAAATATGCCCAAGGGCCTATCACCGCGAGGTCCTGCCACTGGTCGTCTCAACCGATCACTTTCGACCATCGTGATTACTCAGAAAGTATCCGGCGTGCAGGATGGGCTGCCCTGGTATTAGACCCAATAATTGACGGATACCACTTCACACGAGTCTTGATCGACGGTGGCAGCAGTCTAAACCTGATATACCAGGATACAATCCGCGAAATGGGGATAGACCCAACGAAAAGTTGCCATAGCAACACTACCTTTAAAGGAGTAACGCCAGGCCCAGGGGCTCACTGCACGGGCTCCTTGCTACTAGAGGTTATATTCGGCTTCCCCGATAACTTCCGTAGCAAACATTTAACCTTCCACATTGCTCCGTTCCAAAGTGGCTATCAAGCACTACTTGGACGCGAAGCTTTCGCTCGCTTTAATGCAATACCGCATTACGCTTCCCTCAAACTCAAGATGCCCGGTCCATGTGGCTTCCTTACAGTGAATGGAAATATTTAGCAATCTTTGTGCGCTGAAGAGAATGCGACTGCCTTGGCAGCCGCACACTAAAAACGGCCTCACCAACTAAAGCATTTGATAGGTCGTCAAGACCACGGACACGGTTAGACGAGTCCGGCGCAGCTATATGTAATTCATACCGCATTGACGGCCACACCCCTATTACAAATACAAGGGGCTCAACGCGCGCAGACAAGTGACAATTTTTACTCGTTTCTTTGAAAACTACATTTCTGCATGACAAATTTTCACCTAAGTTCCTCTCTTTTACAGATGACCATCGTGCTACACCCGTCCAGGATATGACACAATGGAGACACAGGCGCAGACGTGTAGCAGGGACCCGCTCCAAGGATTCTTTTTAGATTAAGACCCTGCGTAAACCTTTTTTACTGTCTCTTATTGATACACATCCCTCGGATTCTCAGTACAATTGAGAAGGATGCTGACGTCTTGGCATATGGCCACGTCATAATAACGCCCGTACCTGGACACAAGGGGCTTCCTACAAAGGGCACTATTTAGGCCCGGTTTATACCATAAAGACAAAATACCTTAGGGAGTGTTCGGCATCACGAGTTTGGCCTTATATGCATCAGCTCCGAATCATGTCTTTGGTCAAATGTTGGGTTTGCCCGGCTCCTATGTTTTGGTGCCTTACGTTCTGTTCTATCGGCTAAGGCAGCACCAGGAGAACTACTGCGATTGTGCTATGGTTCGTCCGGACGAGCACCTCAGTAGAGAAAGCCGAAAACTGACTGTCATGATATAGCACGAGACTGGTCAACCACTCGATGACCTATCGGAATGTTAGAATTCCTCCGCTTTAACGAAGGGCCGTTTCCTGGCCAGGCATATACGCACCCCGAATTTGGGAGAGTGCAGAGCCACCAGGGGCTACATAGTAGCCCCACCGTCAAACTCCTATGGCCAAGTGAAAGTGTTAAAGCGTCATAGTCTGGTTGCCTCGTTCGCTGCGCTATCACCTCCTTAATAGGACCAAGATGTTGGGTTAAGTGCGAACACGCGTTTTCTACGAGCACCTCCGCATTATATGCATGGGGGTTGAAGCCGATGACTGCAATCTTTCAGGTTATATACATATATACATAAACGGCCGCACAGGAGGCATCATATTACTTTCCGGCAAAAGTATAAATACAACCTTACTACATTTCATAAAAACATTGTGTTTACAATGGGAATACATGTCACTGAAACATAATATTCTTCGAGCACTAGGACTCTATCGAACGAGCACCCTCAAGAACCTCTTCAAAATAGTGCTCGGCAGCTAATCGGCCTATGGCCAAACCTTGCGCCGCAACAGTGGTAGCATCCATCTCCGCCCAGTATGCCTTGACATGGGCAAAGGCCATCCGCGAGCCTTCTATGCACGCCGACCTCTTCATCACATTGATGCGCGGCACCGCACCAAGGAACTGCTGCACTAAGCTGAAATAGTTGTTCGGCTTCGGCTTCTCCGGCCACAAATGATCTACGCCGGACCTCATGGCAAGTCCGGACAACCTATTAAGTTCGGCCCATTCGGCTAGCTGATCAGTGAAGGGAAGCGGACGCTCTGGAATGTTAAATTGCGACCAGAACAGCTTGTCCACTTCACGATCTGTCTGATCTCGGAAGTATTCGACCGCATCGACAACGCTTGCCGCCAAGTCCATATATGCGTCTGCCGAACTCCACAGCCAATCCAGAGGGGCATACCGCGGATCCCCAAACTTCCTCTGTAGCAGAAAGGGCTTCCCAGCCGCAATATCCCCGGCTTCGTGCAGCTCCTCCTTCTTCGCCCTCATATTAGAGCGAGTGTCTTTGGTCGCCATCGTGGCCTTTTCAAGGTCCGCTGCCTTCACTCGGTTCTCTTTTTCAAGGAACTGGCAATAGTCGGCAGTGTCTTTTAATTCTACGGCCATCTTGGCCATCTTCTCTTTGCTTTCGCAATGCGCAGCCTTCTCGGCTCTTAACTCTTCGGTCGCCTTCAAAGTAGCTGCATTACTAGCTCTTGCTTGTTCTTTGGCTCAGGCAAGTTCCGCCCGAAGGGTCTCCACGGTGGCAGCCTCCGTCTGCAGTCACAACATATTAAAGATACTAGCATCATGCTGCTCTTATTATGTGACATTCACCAGAAAACGTTACTTACCCTGTGACTCGTCAAGCCGCTTGTTAACAAGCTCGATGTCGGCGTCTGCCGCATCTAGTTGCCGCTTTAGTTCGCCAAACTCATTAGTCCGGCTAGCCACCGGAGCTTCCACCACCTGCACATAAAGGCAGTCTAGTTATTGCCTGTGACTATGATCCTCTGTTCGTCGCCATTCTCGACGACAACTAGAGTCTCAGGGGCTACTATCTACACAGGGCACACCTAACCTATGCGGTACTATCAAAAAGTATATCATTTCACGTACCTCAAAGCCCGTCAGTAGACTCATAAAGGCTTCATGTAATCCGCTTTCGGCGGACGCAATTCTTTCCATAACCGTACCCATCAACATACGGTGTTCTTCTGAGATGGCCGCTCGCTCCAACAGCTCCCTCAGAATGTCCGACCGCATACCAGACGATGCCGGACTCTGTTGTTTGCTCTCTTCGAGAGCCGGACGCTGGGGACTTCGTGTGACTATGGGATTATCTGCTGGCCTCACCGGATCCGGAGAGGCCCTCCGTGACGACACTTCGAGGTCGCCCGCTTCTTGAGCGGGGGAGTCTGAGGGAGGCGATTCGCTCTCCATCATCTCTGGAAGAAGATCCCCCGAAGACGAGCTCAGCTGAGAAGGGCTCAGATCCGAACTGCAAGATATATGCTTTGGTTATTTTCCTCAGAGGAAAGGTAGTATACCTTCACTATTAAAGTATTTTTTTGATCACTTACGACTCGTTGGAGGGCCGATCCCCGCGCGGACTTTGTGCGGCAAGAGGACCCCCCGAGGCAGGACCCTCTGTTGGAGACTTCTTCTCCCGCTTGGAGGCCTCTGTTTCCGGATCCTCAGACGCAGTCCTCTTCCTCCCTCGTAGCGAGAGAAGGTCAGAATCTTCTCCGTGGTTATCCTCCCTTATGGTGGCGCTCATTCCCTTGGTTGAAACTGGCAGCGATAGGGGCCCACTTTCGCCCATATTATTCCCCCCCCCCCCGTATCTTCCTTTGAGGGCCCCGGGCAAGGTGCGAGCTCGAGCATCTTTTCCAGTACCGGATTTTCCAAACCCTCAAGGAGGGGGGGGGGCAAACACCGAATCATCTTCGCCTTTGTTAGCCAGTCCTGATCGAAGGGCGATTTCTCATAAATGACGTCATGGTAAATAAAAGACGGTGTGTTTGGCTAGAGGATTACTTGTTCGGCGGCGCGGTTGCTACTCAGGACCACGTCCTCGGTAGTGTCCGGACACTCTGTTTGAGGTCCGAAGAATGACTTTTACATCTCCTCACGCGTCAGGCCGAGGAAACTTTGAATAGCACGCGGTCCTTCTTGGTTGAACTCCCACAAGCGAAGGGGCCGGCGTTTGCAAGGCTGGATTCGACGAACCAACATGACTTGCATTACCATAACCAAATTAAAATCTCCCTCGAAGAGATCTTGAATGCGGCTTTGCAGTATAGGCACGTCCTTGGCTAGACCCCAGCTTAGCCCTCTGCTAATCCATGACATCAATTGTGGTGGGGGGCCGGAGCGGAAAGTGGGGGGAGCCACCCACTTGGCACTTCTGGGAGCTGTGATGTAAAACCACTCCCCTTGCCATAATCCGGACACCTCTGGAAAGGAACCTTTTGGCCACGGAGCTCCCGCAATCTTTCTTATTAATGCTCCTCCGCACGCTGCGTGCTGTCCCTCGATTGTCTTCGGCTTCACATCAAAAGTCTTGAGCCACAGGCCGAAGTGAGGGGTAATGCGGAGGAAGGCCTCACACACGACAATAAATGCCGAGATGTGAATAAAGGAGTCCGGGGCTAGATTGTGGAAGTCTAGCCCGTAGTAAAACATCAAACCCCTTACGAAGGGATCCACAGCGAGGCCTAGACCTCGGAGGAAGTGGGAGATGAACACGACGTCTTCGTTGGGTTCAGGAGTAGGGACGACCTGCCCTCGGGCAGGCAGCCGATGCGAAACTTCGGCGGTCAGATATCTGGCCTCCCTCAACTTCTTGATATCTTCTTCCGTAACGGAGGAGGGCATCCATCAGCCTTGGAGGCTGGATCCGGACATGGTTGAACATCCGGAGCACCTGACCTGGGCTTTGGGTGTTATAACTCGGGGCGGGGGAAGGATTCGATTGAGCACAGGAGGGAAAAAAGTGGAAGGCAAGCTAGGCAATACGAATATGTGTATCTCCTCCTTTGTAACCGACCTTGTGTAACCCTAACCTCTCCGGTGTCTATATAAACCGGAGGGTTTTAGTCCATAGGACAACATACAATCATACCATAGGCTAGCTTCTAGGGTTTAGCCTCTCCGATCTCGTGGTAGATCTACTCTTGCACTACCCATATCATCAATATTAATCAAGTAGGACGTAGGGTTTTACCTCCATCAAGAGGGCCCGAACCTGGGTAAAACATTGTGTCCCCTGCCTCGTGTTACCATCCACCTTAGACGCACAGTTCGGGACCCCCTACCCGAGATCCGCCGGTTTTGACACCAACAACGAGCCTCGCAAGCAAAGCACTGGGGAGCCGAAGACATTCCCACCAGAAGTCAAAATAGTAAACGTGTTACACGTGACAAAGGGGAGAAACAAAGCGGCACTCCTAGAGACACATGCCCCAGGGCCTATCACCGTGGAGTTCCGCCACTGGTCGTCCCGACCAATCACCTTTGACCATCGGGATTACTCGGCAAGTATCCAGCGTGCAGGATGGGCTGCCTTGGTGTTAGACCCGATAATAGACAGATAACACTTCACACGAGTCCTAATTGACGGTGGCAGTAGTTTAAACCTGATATATCAGGACACAGTCCGCAAAATGGGGATAGATCCAATAAAAATTAGCCATAGCAATACTACCTTTAAAGGAGTAACGCCAGGACCAGAAGCCCATTGCACGGGCTCCCTGCTACTAGAGGTTATATTCGGCTTTCCCGATAACTTCCGCAGCGAAACTTTAACTTTCCACATCGCTCTGTTCCAAAGCGGCTATCAAGCACTACTCGGACGAGAAGCTTTTGCTCGCTTTAACACAATACCGCATTACGCTTCTCTCATGCTTAAGATGCCCGGTCCACGTGGCATTATTACAGTAAATGGAAATATTGAGCGCTCCTTGCGCGCGGAAGACCGCGCGGCTGCCTTGGAAGCCGCACACTAAACGGCCTCACCAACTAAAGCATTTGACAGGTCGTTAAGACCACGGACACAGTTGGACGAGTCCGGTGCAGCTATATGTAATTGATACAGGTTTGATGGATATACCCCTATTACAATACAAGGGGCTCAACGCACGCAAACAAGTGGCAATTAGGCTCAACTTTACTCATTTTGAACTATATATTGTTTATTTAGTATAACTTACCTTTTGCACGGAAACTTTTCAATTAAGTTCCTCTCTTTTTCAAATGACCATCGTGCTACACCCGTCCAGAATACGGCACAACGGAGACACAGGCACAGACGTGCAGCAGGGACCCGTTCTAAGGATTCTTTTTAGATTAGGACCACGCGTAAACCTTTTTTACTGTCTCTTGTTGATACACATCCCTCGGATTCTTAATACAATTGAGAAGGATGCTGACGTATTGGCATGTGGCCACGTCAGAATATTGCATGTACCTTGACACTTGGGGCTTATTATAAAGGGCACTGTTTCGGCCCGGTTTACATCATAAAGACCGAATACCTTAGGGAGTGTTCGGTGTCGCGAGTTTGGCCTTATATGCATCAACTCCGAATCATGTCTTTGGTCAAATGTTGGGTTTGCCTGGCTCTTGTATTTTGCTGCCTTACGCTCTGCTCTATCGGCTAAGGCGGCACCAGGAGAACTACTGTGATTATGCCCTGGTTCATCCGGACGAGCTCCTCAGTAGAGAAAGCCGAAAACTGACTGTCATGATATAGCGTGAGACTGGTCAACCACTCGATGACCTAGCAGAATCTTCAGGATTCCTCCGCCTTAACGAAGGGCCGTTTCCCGGCCAGGCATGTACGCGCCCCGAATCTGGATGAGCGCGGAGCCACCAGGGGCTATATAGTAGCCCCACTGTCAAACTCCTCTGGCTAAGTGAAAGTGTTAAATCATTATAGTCTGGTTACCTAGTTCACTACGCTATTACCTCCTTAATGGACCAAGATGTTAGATCAAGTGTGAACATGCGTCTTCTGCGAACACCCCCGAATTATATGCGTGGGGGCTGAAGCCGACGACTGCCATCTCTCAGGTTATATACATATATACATAAACGGCCGCAAAGGAGGCATCGTAGTACTTTCGGGCAAAAGTATAAATACAACCATGATAAATTCAATAAAACATTGTTTTTACAATGGGAATACATGTCACTCAAACATAATATTCTTCGAGCACTGAGCCTCTATCGAGCGAGCGCCGTCAAGAACTTCTTCAAAGTAGTGCTCGGCAGCCACTCGACCTATGGCCGAACCCTGTGCCGCAACAGTGGTGGCATCCATCTCCGCCCAGTATGTTTTGACACGGGCAAGGGCCATCCGTGAGCCTTCTGTGCACGCAGACCTCTTTACAGCATCGATGTGTGGCACAACACCAAGGAATTGTTGCACTAAGCTAAAGTAGCTATTCGGCCTTGGCCCTCCTGGCCACAAATGATCCACAACGGACCTCATGGCCAGTCCAGATAATCTATGGAGCTCGGCCCAACCGGTCAATCGCTCATTCAGCAGCAGCGGACGGACTGGAGCGTGAAACTGTGACCAGAACAGCTTCTCCACTTCGGGACCTTTCTGATCCTTGAAGTACTCGGCGGCATTAGCAGCGCTGGCAGCCAAATCCATGTACGCGTCTGCAGAACTCCATATCCGGTCCAAAGGAGCATACTTCGGATCTCCGAACTTAGTCCGCAACAAGAAGGGCTTCCCAGACACGATATCTGCAGCTTGATTCAGCTCCTCCTTCGTTGCTCTAATTTTGGAGCGGGCTTCCTTGGCATCCACCCGGGCCTTCTCCAGGTCCGTCGCCTTCGCCCGGTTTTCCTCTTCAAGAATCTGGTAACGGTCAGCAGCATCTTTTAACTCCACGACCATCTTGGCAATTTTTTCTTTGCTCTCGCAATGTGCTGCCTGTTCGGCCTTTAACTCTTCGGTCGCTTGCAAAGCGGCCGCATTGCTACTCCTTGCTTGCTCCTTGGCTCGGGCAAGCTCCACCCGAAGGGTCTCCACGGTGGCTGCTCCATCTGTAGTCACAACATATTAAGATATTGGCATCATGCTGCTCTTACTATGTGACGATCACCAGAAAGGCCACTCACCCTGTGCCTCGTCAAGTCGCTTGTTGACAAGCATGATGTCGGCATCTGCCGCATCCAGCTGCTGCTTTAGTTCGGCATACCCATCAGTCCGGCTAGCCACCGGAGCTTCCACCACCTGCACATAAAGGCAGTCTGGTTATTACCTTGGACTATGATCCTATGTTTGCCGCCGTTTTTCGATGACAACCAGAGTCTCAGGGGCTACTATCTACACAGGGCACATCTAAAAATGTGCGGTACCATTAAAAATGTACATCATTTCGCGTACCTTAAAACCCATCAGTAGACACATAAAAGCTTCATGCAACCCGCTTTCGGCAGACGAAATCGTTTCAATCGCCGTACCCATCAATGTGCGGTGCTCTTCTGAGATAGCCACGTGCTCCAGCAGAGCCCTCAGTACGCCCGACCGCACACCAGACGGTGTCGGACTCTTTTGATGACTCTCTTTGAGAGCCGGATGCTGAGGACTTCGGGTGGCCATAAGATTACCTTCTGGCCTTGCCGGATCCGGAGAAACCCTCCGCGACGACACCTCGGGGTCGCCCGCTTCGTGAGGCGGTGTGGCAGGGGGAGGCGTTTTGCTCTCCATTATCTCCGGAAGAAGATCCCCCGTAGACGAGCTCTGCTGAGAAGGGCTAAGATCCGAACTGCAAGATAAATGCTTCGATTATTTTCCTTAGAAGTAGAGCAAGATATTTTCGTTATTAACTACCCCTTTTACTTAAAGCTCGGGGGAGGGCTGGTCCCCTTGAGGGCATAGTATGGCCTGGGTATCCCCCAGGGCAGGACCCTCCGGCAGACATTTCTTCCCTCGTTTGGAGACCATTGTCTCCGGGTCCACAAAGGCGGTTCTCTTCCTTCCTTGGGGAGAGGAAGTTTCAGTTCCTTCTCTCCGGCTAACCTCCTTCGTGGAGACGCTAGCCTCGTTATTCCCCCTTCATCTTCCTTGGAGGGCACTAGGCAGGGTGCTGGCTCGAGCATTTTTTCCAGCACCGGATTGTCCAAGCCTTCAGGAAGGAGGTCCGAACACCGGATCATCTTCGCCTTTGTTAGCCAGTCCTGTTCAAAGAGCGATTCTTCAGTATGATGTCATGATAAATAAAAGGACAGTGTGTTCGGCCATGGGATTACTTACTTAGGCAGCGGGGCGGTTGCAGCTCAGGCCCACGTCCTCGGTAGTGTCCGGACACTCTATTCGGGGTCCGAAGAACGATTTGTACATCTCCTCTTGCGTCATGCCGAGGAAATTCTGAATAGTGCACGGTCCTACCGGGTTGAATTCCCACATGCGGAGGGGCCGGTGTTTGCAAGGCTGAACTCGACGAACCAGCATAACTTGCATTACCATAACCAGACTGAAATCTCCCTCGAAGAGATCTCGGATACGGCTCTGCAGTATTGGCACGTCCTTGGATGGACCCCAGCTCAGCCCCCTGCTGATCCATGACATCAATTGTTGTAACGCCATCGATGCGGCTATATCTCCCACGTGTCGAAGCACGACTTAGAGGCATAACCGCATTGAAAGCAATGTCGCAAGTGAGGTAATCTTCACAAAACCCATGTAATACATAAGGGAAAGAGATACATAGTTGGCTTACAATCGCCACTTCACACACTTACATGAATAAAGCATTACAACATCCAAATACAATCAAGGTCCGACTACTTTTATCGATCAAGACTATTTAAGCTTATGGGTAAGGTAAAGGTATGAGGTGGAGCTGCAGCAAGCGACTAGCATATATGGTGGCTAACATACGCAAATGAGAGCGAAAAGACAAGGAAAAGCATGGTCGATAAAAGTATGATCAAGAAGTGATCCTAAAACAACCTACGTCAAGCATTACTCCAACACCGTGTTCACTTTCCGGACTCCGCCGAAAAGAGACCATCACGGTAACACACGCGGTTGATGCATTTTAATTAAGGTCAACTTCAGGTTTTCTACAACCGGACGTTAACAAATTCCCATCTGCCCATAACCACGGGCACGGCTTTCGAAAGTTCAAATCCTTGCAGGGGTGTCCCAACTTAGCCCATAACAAGCTCTCGCGGTCAACGAAGGATATTCCTTCTAGCGGGAAGACCCGATCAGACTCGGACTCTCGGTTACAAGACATTTCGACAAGGTAAAACTAAACCAGCAACACCGCCCGAATGTGCCGACAAATCCCGATAGGAGCTGCACATATCTCTTTCTCAGGGCACACTTAGATTGACTTACGTACGGGTAGGCCAGCCCAGAGTTGCCCCTGGTGGCCACTGGTAGCTCACAGGTTGGACCAACACTCAGAGGAGCACTGGCCCGGGGGGGCGGTTAAAATAATGATGACCCTTGAGTCTGTAGAACCCAAGGGAAAGAAAAGGCTAGGTGGAGAATGGTAAAACCAATGTTGGGCATTGCTGGAGGAGTTTTACTCAAGGCGAACTGCCAAGGGGTTCCCATTATTACCCAACCGCGTAAGGAACGCAAAATGCGGTAACATAACACCGATATGATGGAAACTAGGGCGGCAAGAGTGGAACAAAACACCAGGCATAAGGCCGAGCCTTCCACCCTTTACCAAGTATATAGATGCATTAATTAAATAAGATATATTGTGATATCCCAACAAGTAAACATGTTCCAACATGGAACAACATCTCCATGTTCCAACAAGGAACAAACTTCAATCTTCACCTGCAACTAACAACACTATAAGAGGGGCTGAGCAAAGCGGTAACATAGCCAAACAACGGTTTGCTAGGACAAGGTGGGTTAGAGGCTTGGTTCAACAATATGGGAGGCATGATAAGCAAGTGGTAGGTATCGCAGCATAGGCATAGCAAAAGAGCGAGCAACTAGCAAGCAAAGATAGAAGTGATTTCGAGGGTATGGTCATCTTGCCTGAAATCCCGCAAGGAAGAAGAATGAGTCCATGAAGAATATAAACGGACGTAGACGAATGGGTCCTCACAAACGCGACGTTATCGGTAACAACCCAAAGAAGCAACACCGGAAAGAAGCAAACAACATAGTAAACAACCAACACATAGACATGGCATGATACACAACCAAGTATGATGCATGTCCGGTTTAAATATGCATGGCATGGTAAAGTGCACAAACAACTCTACAAGTTAAGTGGAGCTCAATATGCAACGAGTTGCATATTGACGAAACACCACATTCAAGTTACTTAATTCGATCTTGTTTATGTACCCAACAATATTCAATGTTGTTAGCATGGCAAGAGGTGAAGCAAAGTAAAACTACCTATCTAGTAAAGTTTAAATGAGGCCGGAAGCAACGAACAACAATTCGGGTAAAACCCCATGAGCATATTATAGATTTCGTACTGTTCTGCCCTAAGCCATATTTTAGAGTTGTTAAACATGCAAGATGATGCCACCATGTTAAACTAGGCAAAATTCTACCCCATTTACATATAAAGTTTATTAAAATCCGAGTTACGGTTTTTTAGATATGAATTAAAGCATTTTAACATGGCATAATAGTAAATCTACACAAACAACAATTTAAACATTTTAAACATGGGTGAATGTGACAAATTATTAAACTAGACAAAATTCTAGACATTTTACATATAAAGTTTGTTTTAATCCGATGCACCATTTGTGAGTAATTATATGTATGAAGCTAGGGGGGTTTTCTGTAAAACTGGCAAATTCTGGATAAATAGGAAATTCGGCCGCGAAAAAAAAACAGGCACTCGGGCCGAATCTAGCTGGCCCAACAAGAACAGGGGATCTGGAGGGGAAAGCTCACATTGGGCCTAGCAGGGGCGCGCGGAGCTGGGCGTCGCGGGCGAAGGCAGCTGGGCCTGCGCCTTCATGCTGGGCCGGACTTGCTGGAGGAAGCTCTGGGCCGGGGCGAGGGAAGATGAGGCCCACGCGCGGTCGCTGTGGCATCGTGCCCGGTCAACGCGAGGCGTAGGCGAGCGGGCAAACTGCTCGCTCCGAAGAAACAGCGACAGCCACAAGTGAACTCCGGCGTGATTGCAGGGACTTAGCGAGGCGATGCAGGCGAGGATCGACGGCGACCGGGCGCGGGAGTCAAGGGCGTCTTGGGACCATGTCGGCAGCGGCTTGCGGAGGTGCTTGGCGTCAGGAGGCGGGCTTGACAGGGGCGCGGTCCTCTGCTCGAGAAGAAGCAGAGCAGCAGCGGCCTAGAACTTGGGCGCCGGAGGCAGGGACGGGGCCTTGGAGCGGGATCCGGCCGGGAACAGGCAAGGGCGGCGGAGGCGGTGAGGATCCATGGCAGCGGAGCTCCATCCCGTGGCCATGGCGAGGCCCTTGTTCGTCCTGAAGAAAGAGAGACCGCGAGGTGAGGTGCTAGAGAGAGAGAGAGAAAGAGCAACGGTAGAGAGAGAGAAATGGAGGCGAGGTCGGCCTGGCAGGGGTGGTCTCTGATGAGGCCGGCCGGCGACGAGCTAAGGCGGAGGCGCTCGGGAGGAGCTCATCTCCCTGGTCGACGAGGAGAGCGAGGAGGGAGAGGATCGATGGGCTTGGGTGGATCGAGGGGAAGTAGAGGCTGGCACTGGTTGGCTGTATTGGATCGGGGGGAAAGAAGCTGGTTGGTGGAAGGATCCCCAGGGGGATTTGGTGGAATGGCGGCGGCGGCTGGGAGGATGGGACATCTCTCCTCAAATTTAGGGTTGGACTATATATTTATAGCATATGGGTGTTTGGCTAGGCGCTAATCTGGATCCTTCGATCGAAATCGAGCGGTTGAGAAAAATAGGTTAGGAAGTGTAATAAACAAAACAGAGATGTTTCGTAGACGTTTGGGGATGTTCCGGATCCAACGATGACGACTGTCCGGTTCGGGTCTGGGACAGATTTCGAACGCGCACGGGAGGAGGCTGCAGGCCGACGAGAGAGGTTAGGTTGGACCTGGCGGTAGGTAGTGAGCCGTGTAGACGGTCTCGAGCTGAGAGAAGAGAAGAGAGGGAGGCCCGGCAACTGTTTCCGGAGACCGAAAACGTCCGACGTTTTGACCGACTATATTGTCGCTATAGTTAACGGTTGGGGCGTCAAACGAACTCCGAATGCGACAAAAATTGACAGGCGGCCTACCTACAACATAAAAACACCGCATGCCAACTTTCATCCCATTCTGAGAATATTTACCGGCCACTTATAAAATACTATTTCGGACATGCCGCGGGCGCGTGCAAGTGTGGTTGGGCTCACAACGGACAACGGACGGAACTGGGGGAACCCGGACGGATGCAAGTTTTGAAAACATGATGATGCAATGCACATGATGACATGACAAGATGCAACACGCAAGCGAATGACATGGCAATGACGACGAATAACTGGAGGACACCTGGCTCAACGGTCTCGGGGCGTCACAACACTCCACTACGAGAGGATCTCGTCCCGAGATCTAGAATGGCACCGGAGGGGCAATGGAAGAGAAAGAGAAGGTAAAACTAAGTTGCTCCTCTGACAAACGAGTGAAACTAAAGAACCTTGAGAGGTTGAACAAATTCGAGAAAAGAAATACAATGAAGGTGAACAAGGTCGAAAACACTCCGTTAGAAAAGAGGGACAAAGAACATTGCAAAAAACCTTGAGGTTGAAGGGCAAGATATATATTGAAACCACTCCGGTTAAGTCAAGATAGAGAAGGATTAAGAATGATATAATTTGGACAGCACTCCGTCTGAGAAGGGACGCAAAACTTGATAAGATGAAAAGAACTTGAGGAAAGAGGCACAACACTCCGGTTAAATGGATAGACATGAAAAGAACATGATCTTAGACAAAACGAGATGATGGGTTGAAAAGATGAGCACCACAATGCCTCCGGAACAAAAATAAGAATGGAATGAAGTGAACGAAGGGAAACAAGGTCTCGAGGGAGCACGCTTACAACAAATGCTAGAACGGAGTTGTTGGAAAACCAACAACGAGAAGAATAATCTTGATATAGACTTATGAAATACATCCCAAATTATGAGGTGATAACCTGCCACTAACAAAACCAAAGATTGGATTGATATCAACAAGGAGACGAGAAACTTATTCACCAGGAGGATAATTGAAGAACTTGGGTCATTATAAGCACCATAAATAGCAACAATCCTTAGGGAAGGCTTTAGGTGAAATATAACCCAATATAACTCCAATGAAGAGATTGATGGATTTAAAATACCTCATTCTTAATAATATGTGAATCATGAAGCATGAACTCAAATTATCAAGAATGACATAATACCACCTCCAATGGTACGGAAGAAAGAATTACACTCCGGATAGCAAGATGAAGAATACTTGAGCTCCTTAGGAAAGAATCTCGATGAAAACTTCGAGAAGGGATAAAATCCTTGATGAACCATCATGTAGAACCTTCATTAGGAACTCCGGTAGCAAAAGAATGATCAAACGAAAAGAAAGGGTAGTTGGAAACACAAGGTGGAACCTTGTAAAGATTTAGATAGATCTCCGTGATAACATAATTGCGAGAGCTTGGAACTCCGGGAAATAAAGACGAGCACTTGAAACCAAGAATTTAATCATCATGAACAAACTCCGGAAGAAAAGATTAACATATGGATGAAACAAGAATAGGAATTACATTAAGTTTATCCTTCACCAATTCAAATTGATGACAATCAACGGATTTGACATATTACTTATCCTCGAAGAAAGATTAAGATAGATATAGCGCAAACTTGAGAAAGTCTTCAATGATCCACCGGTAGAATTTGAAAAGCACGAATGCATAGATATGATACACGAAGGAAGAAAAATCTTGAACGAACCACCGTAAGAATTGAAAATGAACGAAGAAAAGATAAAGAAACACCGGGAACAGTTAGAGAACGAATGAAGATACTTGAGAGAATTTGATGCAAGAGAACGAAGAGATCATGAACTGATTAGAGAATATTTGAATGATGTACCGGTATGATTTGGAGAACGATAGCTGAAAGCTGGAATGAATAATTCTGAGATGATGGGCTCCGGAGAATCAAAATGAAAAGACTCATGAAATTCCCCAGATGGATGAAAAGAATTTTCACAATCGAAAACAATTATGAGAGGATAGCACAATGCTAGAACCATGAATCTTGAAGAGAATGGAGCAAGATATGGAGGAGAACTCTTCTTCGGTGTTCAAATGCAGAGAATGATGATGAGAAACACCACCATGAATTGTTGAGATACTCCGGGATGAAAATTAGAAAGGTTGAACCAACGATGAAAAGAATTTGGAATATCTTAGAGAAGGACATTTGACTGATGGATATTCATTCTTACGTCAAAATTTATAAGATTTGAGAAAAACTCCGGAAAGATTAGAAGAGTCAGGTAAGATCCTGGAAAAAAGACCTGTGGGTTAGGGCCCACTCAAAAGAACCACCGTTGAAAAGATTTAAAGAGAGAGATTGCACCAGTTGAATTAAATGGCTAGAATGAGATAACAATCTCGAAAGAGCTTGAAAGGATTATGAAAGCAGAGTGGAAACACGAATCTTCTGAGATTTCTTGAGCCCTCCGGAACACATGAATAGCGAAGAGTGGATGATTATGAGGTGCACCGGTATGATAAAACTTCTGAAACGAGGAAAGGATATGATCAACACCAAAAGCTTGAATTGAATCCACCGGAGAAGAAAGAAAACCGAGAATGATGAGCTTGAAGCTCCATTAGAATCTTCATGAGAATCGCCGGATAAGAACATTGACGGAAAAGGAGTAGAGGGGCTTCACACGAATAAGATGGATACTTGATGAAGAAATATGAATCCTTGAAGAAAAAGGGTGGGTGGGAGGGAAAAGAAAAGCAACTTGGAGACGGATGAAAACAAACATTGTTGAGCAAAAACTGATAATTGATCTTGCGGATGTCGAAATGATCGGATCCACTTGAAGAGAAACACGCCGATTGAAAAGGATTGACATGACAGTCTCGATGATCGAAAAGGATTAGTATTCACATCAGAGTATGAGAACACTGTTTAGGAAAGGTATGGAATCAACACTTGACTTCGAAGCAACTCGAATACCACAACTCAAAACAAAAACAAAACAAGGATTGGCATGCAGAATAAGCCAGAACAAACATATGATAGAGATTTCGTCCAAAGTTTTTGTGGTGGGGCCTACACGGGCTCAATCGTACAGCACCATCATGTACAAGGCAGTGCACATGACATACGAAGCGTCGCCGAGTCGGCATAGCCAAGGACTCTTTAAGACACAACGAGACCACTATAAAACCAACCGTGGATAGGCGGACCACTAGACGTCGAACCCCAATTTCATATCATACATCTGACGGAAAGATATCCTAAGAGCTACTTGAATTCCCACTTACAAACTCCCGAAATTTTCCGGTTATGCAATCAGGTGTTGGGGATACAGGGGAAGCATAATATCTCACCCAAAACTAGCAAATCCTACATCCAGCTGTATCCATCCTTCAACACATAACCAAGAAACCTTCGGAAATCGTCTACCTCAACCTTTGAAAAGCATCCGTTATACGAGTTATGGCAATACTCCTGAACTCCCGCCCCAGTACTAGGTGGCGTCGAGGTTATCTCACCAACAACTGCATAAAAGAGATTTTCGATGTCGGCGAAACTAAACTCAGGTATTCTAGAACTGCAATGATAAAATTGTGACGACAACACCTCGGAGCTCAACTCCCCGGGACACTGCCACAACCCCTAAATGACAGGAGGCACCAAGAACAATGTTCTCGTCACAAAACCATCGGAACGATTCCAAGATACTCGCGTGATCCTACAAAAAATTTTAGTGAAATTTGAGAAGAGAAGAGTCAAAACTCTACGTCAGGATGCCTTACCAGAGCGATGAAGGGACTGGGGAGTAAAAAGAATTCCTATACTCTCCGATATATAATTCCTAAATGACTCAAAACTTTTTTTTCTAGTCTCAACAACGGCTGCTAAAAACGATCAAGCAGTGGGGGCTCCTAAGGTCGGGGAAGGCTCTGATTACCAACTTGTAACGCCCTCGATGCGGCTATATCTCCCACGTGTCGAAGCACGACTTAGAGGCATAACCGCATTGAAAGCAATGTCGCAAGTGAGGTAATCTTCACAAAACCCATGTAATACATAAGGGAAAGAGATACATAGTTGGCTTACAATCGCCACTTCACACACTTACATGAATAAAGCATTACAACATCCAAATACAATCAAGGTCCGACTACGGAACCAAAATAAAAGAAGAACCCCAAATGCGACAAGTTCCCCGATCGACCCCAACCGGGCTCCACTACTGATCAACTAGAACGAAACATCACAAAGGACAAGATCTTCATCGAGCTCCTCCTGAGCTTGGTTGCGTCATCTGCACAGTCTCATCGGCACCTGCAAGCTGGTTTTGGAAGTAACTGTGAGTCACGGGGACTCAGCAATCTCGCACCCTCGCGATCAAGACTATTTAAGCTTATGGGTAAGGTAAAGGTATGAGGTGGAGCTGCAGCAAGCGACTAGCATATATGGTGGCTAACATACGCAAATGAGAGCGAGAAGAGAAGGAAAAGCACGGTCGATAAAAGTATGATCAAGAAGTGATCCTAAAACAACCTACGTCAAGCATTACTCCAACACTGTGTTCACTTCCCGGACTCCGCCGGAAAGAGACAATCACGGTAACACACGCGGTTGATGCATTTTAATGAAGGTCAACTTCAGGTTTTCTACAACCGGACGTTAACAAATTCCCATCTACCCATAACCGCGGGCACGGCTTTCGAAAGTTCAAATCCCTGCAGGGGTGTCCCAAAACAAGCTCTCGCAGTCAACGAAGGATATTCCTTCTAGCGGGAAGACCCGATCAGACTCGGAATCCCGGTTACAAGACATTTCGACAAGGTAAAACTAAACCAGCAACACCGCCCGAATGTGCCGACAAATCCCGATAGGAGCTGCACATATCTCTTTCTCAGGGCACACTCAGATTGTCTTAGGTACGGGTAGGCCAGCCCAGAGTTGCCCCTAGTGGCCACCGGCAGCTGACAGGTTGGACCAACACTCAGAGGAGCACTGGCCCGGGGGGGGTTAAAATAATGATGACCCTTGAGTCTGCAGAACCCAAGGGAAAGAAAAGGCTAGGTGGCGAATGGTAAAACCAATCTTGGGCATTAATGGAGGAGTTTTACTCAAGGCGAACTGTCAAGGGGTTCCCATTATTAGCCAACCGCGTAAGGAACACAAAATCCGGGAACATAACACCGATATGATGGAAACTAGGGCGGCAAGAGTGAAACAAAACACTAGGCATAAGGCCGAGCCTTCCACCCTTTACCAAGTATATAGATGCATTAATTAAATAAGATATATTGTGATATCCCAACAAGTAAACATGTTCCAACAAGGAACAACATCTCCATGTTCCAACAAGGAACAAACTTCAATCTTCGCCTGCAACTAACAACGCTATAAGAGGGGCTGAGCAAAGCGGTAACATAGCCAAACAACGGTTTGCTAGGACAAGGTGGGTTAGATGCTTGGTTCAACAATATGCGAGGCATGATAAGCAAGTGGTAGGTATCACAGCATAGGCATAGCAAAAGAGCGAGCAACTAGCAAGCAAAGATAGAAGTGATTTTGAGGGTATGGTCTTCTTGCCTGAAATCCCGCAAGGAAGAAGAACGAGTCCATGAAGAAGACAAACGGACGTAGACGAACGGGTCCTCACAAATGCGACGTTATCGGTAACAACCCGAAGAAGCAACACCGGAAAGAAGCAAACAACATAGTAAACAACCAACACATAGACATGGCATGATGCACAACCAAGTATGATGCATGTCTGGTTTAAATATGCATGGCATGGCAAAGTGCACAAACAACTCTACATGTTAAGTGGAGCTCAATATGCAACGAGTTGCATATTGACGAAACACCACATTCAAGTTATTTAATTCGATCTCGTTTATGTACCCAACAATATTCAATGTTGTTAGCATGGCAAGAGGTGAAGCAAAGTAAAACTACCTATCTAGTAAAGTTTAAATGAGGCCGGAAGGAACGAACAACAATTCCGGTAAAACCCCATGAGCATATTATAGATTTGGTACTGTTCTGCCCTAAGCCATATTTTAGAGTTGTTAAACATGCAAGATGATGCCACCATGTTAAACTAGGCAAAATTCTACCCCATTTACATATAAAGTTTATTAAAATCTGAGTTACGGTTATTTAGATATGAATTAAAGCATTTTAACATGGCATAATAGTAAATCTACACAAACAGCAATTTAAACGTTTTAAACATGGGTTAAAGTGATAAATTATTAAACTAGACAAAATTCTAGACATTTTACATATAAAGTTTGTTTTAATCCGATGCACCATTTGTGAGTAATTATATGTATGAAGCTAGGGGGGTTTTCTGTAAAACTGGCAAACTCTGGATAAATAGGAAATTCGGCCGCGAAAAAAAACAGGCACTCGGGTCGAATCTAGCTGGCCCAACAAGAACAGGGGATCTGGAGGGGAAATCTCACATTGGGCCTAGCAGGGGCGCGCGGAGCTGGGCCTCGCGGGCGAGCGGAGCTGGGCCTGCGCCTTGGTGCTGGGCCGGACATGCTGGAGGAAGCTCTAGGCCGGGGCAACGGAAGATGAGGCCCACGCGCGGTCGCTGTGGCATCGTGCCCGGTCAACGCGAGGCGCAGGCGAGCGGGCAAACTGCTCGCTCTGAAGAAACAGCGACAGCCACAGGTGAACTCCGGCGCGATTGCAGGGACT
Source organism: Triticum urartu (assembly GCF_056163025.1). Taxonomy (NCBI): domain Eukaryota; kingdom Viridiplantae; phylum Streptophyta; class Magnoliopsida; order Poales; family Poaceae; genus Triticum; species Triticum urartu. The sequence goes on from NC_141875.1 coordinate 273,347,080, forward strand.
TAGCGAGGCAATGCAAGCGAGGATCGACGGGGACCGGACGCGGGATTCGATGGTGGCTTGGGACCATGTCGGCAGTGGCTTGCTGAGGCGCTTGGCGTCAGGAAGCGGGCTTGACAGGGGCGCGGTCCTCTGCTCGAGAAGAAGCAGAGCAGCAGCGGCCTAGAACTTGGGCGCCGGAGGCAGGGACGGGGCCTTGGAGCGGGATCCGGCCGGGAACAGGCAAGGGCGGCGGAGGCCGGCCGGATCTGGTGGTGGAGGCGACGTTCCATGGCGGCGGAGCTCCATCCCGTGGCCATGGCGAGGCCCTTGTTCGTCCTGAAGAAAGAGAGACCGCGAGGTGAGGTGCTAGAGAGAGAGAGCAACGGTAGAGAGAGAGAGAGAAATGGAGAGTGCCAAGTGGGTAGACACCGCACGCCAACTTTCATCCCATTCTGAGAACATTTACTGGCCACTGATAAAATACTATTTCGGACAAGCCACGGGCGCGTGCAAGTGTGGTTGGGCTCACAATGGACAACGGACGGAACTGGGGGAACCCGGACGGATGCAAGTTTTGAAAACATGATGATGCAATGCACATGATGACATGACAAGATGTAACACGCAAGCGAATGACATGTCAACGACGGCGAATAACTGGAGGACACCTGGCTCAACGGTCTCGGGGCGTCACAGTTGTGGTGGAGGGCCCAAGCGAAAGGTGGGGGCAGCTACCCACTTGGCACTTTCGGGAGATGTGACGTAGAACCACTCCCGTTGCCACAATCCGGACACCTCTGGAAAGGAACCCTTTGGCCACGGAGCGTCAGCAATTTTGCTTATTAAAGCACCTCCGCATGCTGCGTACTGCACCTCGACCATCTTCGGCTTCACATCAAAGGTCTTGAGCCACAGGCCGAAGTGAGGGGTAATGCGGAGGAAGGCCTCACAAACGACAATAAATGACAAGATGTGAAGAAGGGAATCCGGGGCTAGATCGTGAAAATCCAGCTCGTAATAGAACATAAGACCCCTAACAAAGGGATCCAGAGCGAGGCCTAGTCCTCGAAGGAAGTGGGAGACGAACACAATGCTTTCGTAGGGTTCAGGAGTAGGGACAACCTGCCCTCGGGCGGGCCGCCTATACGAAATTTCAACGGTCAGATATCTGGCCTCCCTCAACTTCTTGATATCCTCCTCCGTGCCGGAGGAAGGCATCCACCGGCCTTGAAGGCTGGATCCGGACATGATTGAAGGTCCGAAGCACTTGACCTGAGCTTTGGGTGTTAGAACTCGAGGTGGGGGAAGGATTCGATTGAGCACGGGAGGGAAAAAAGTAAAAGCCTTGTCCCTTTATAAAGAGGGTGAATATCAAGCGTCCTCCTCGTGGCCGTTTGGGACTTGCCTAAGATCTAGGAGTCCTAGGCATGGTTGGGTTACCCACGTCCGTATTAATGAGAATCCCGTAATAAAGGGAGCACGATCTCTGCTTTGACAAGACGTGTCAAGAAACCACCTCGCGTTATGTGCGGGTCTGGTTAAAGAAAAACAATTCAAATAATTACTGGACCGTGACATGATGTCATGCTGCCAAAACGTGTCAACAGGTTAGATTTGTGGAAATTTATTCTCTTTGCGGTGGTATGTGGAACTTATTTTGCAGGGTCGGACACTATCCTTGTATTCAAACTCTTTCGTGGTGTATTCGAAAGAAGAACCCGCCTTGCAATGCCGAAGAGGACACTATCCTTGTATACAAACTCTTTCGTGGTGTATTCGGAAGAAGAACCCGCCTTGCAATGTCGAAAAGGACACTGCACGCCGGACTCATCGTCATTGAAGCCTGGTACAGGGGCTACTGAGGGAGTCCTAGATTAGGGGGTCTCCGGACAGCCGGACTATATCCTTTGGCCGAACTGTTGGACTATGAAGATACGAGATTGAAGACTTCGTCTTGTGTCCGGATGGGACTCTACTTGGCGTGGAAGGCAAGCTAGGCAATACGGATATGTATATCTCCTCCTTTGTAACCGACCCTGTGTAACCCTTGCCCCCTCTGGTGTCTATATAAACCGGAGGGTTTTAGTCTGTAGGACAACATACAATCATACCATAGGCTAGCTTCTAGGGTTTAGCATCTCCGATCTCGTGGTAGGTCAACTCTTGTACTACTCATATTATCAAGAATAATCAAGCAGGACGTAGGGTTTTACCTCCATCAAGAGGGCCCGAACCTGGGTAAAACATCGTGTCCCCTGCCTCCTGTTACCATCCGCCTTAGACACATAGTTCGGGACCCCCTACCTGAGATCATCCGGTTTTGACACCGACAGAGGGGATCACCTATTTATATCTAGGAGGAGGTAGGAGTGTCGAAATGAGGTGTAGTTTTCGCCCACATGATCGTGATCCGATGACGGAGGACATGGAAGTTGGTTGGATGGGTTATTGGGCTGTTTTGGAGGGGTGTTGGGCTGCAACACACAAGAGGCCTTCGCGGTTACCCGGTTAACTGTTGGAGTATCAAACGGACTCCAAATGGAACAAAATTTTACAGGCGGTCTATCGGTGGTGTACCAAGGCCACTTGGCAATTCTCGGTCCATTCCAAGAATGTTTAATACCCACTCATGAAAAGAGACAAGAGGGGAGCGCCGGTGCATGTGGGAGTGTCAGATTACAAAACGGACAACGGGGAAAATGCTCGGATGCATGAGACGGACACGTATGAAAATGCGATGCACATGATGACATGAGATGAAATGCATGACATGAACAAAATGCAAAACGAAGACAAAACCCAACCACGAAGGAAATCTCATATCTTAAGGACGAAAATGGCAAGAGTCGGAGTTACGAATATGGCAAGTTACATCTGGGGTGTTACAATACGACTGTATGAGGGATAACTGGTTCGTCTGCCGTCGCCGGAGAATAACAGCAGGTGTGGGTGAGTAGAGGGATGGCTAGGCCAGCGATGGGAGTACGGTGGGGCGGTGAGGCCTGCGCGGCAGCATAGCTGGCCGCGGGAGGAGGGAGCAGGCAGTCCCGCCGGCGCTTGTTTGAGCGGCTGGAGCAGGAAAATCAAAGATTGAAGAAGCATGACAGCCGTTGGATGGACATCCAATAGTCACTGCTCTCGTGTGCATTATTTCTAATAATGTACAACCCATTTGCTAATTCTGAAGAATTGTTTTGGAGCCCATCTTCTTTTTGTTAGCATTACACCCCATATTGTGGCCACGGTTAAAAAGTATACAAATTTTTTGCATATTTCGGTGTGGTCAACTATTTTTAATACCGAAATATCGATTCACATTCAAACTATTTTGAAAAATAATTTATATAAATATAAAATCCAAATAATTGTCCACGCATAAAAATCAATGGAATTTAAAATCTTGTAATGAAAAAAAAATTGAAAGTAATTCCCGGTTTGATGTGTTTTAAAAACGTACAGAAAGAAAAAAACACAACTGGGCTCATGATGTGGTAAACATAAATAAAACCCTGGCTAGATGGGCCACAACCCCCGCACAGCCCCGTTGTTACCCTGATCCATCACTAAAACTAGTATAAATAACAACTACTTGTTCCTCAAAAAAACTATGCGACCTGCTGGGTCCCTACTGTCATCCTCTCCACGTACAGTCATCTGGGTCCCTACTGTCATCCTCTCCACGTACAGTCATCTGGGTCCCTACTGTCATCCTCTCCACGTACAGTCATCTGGGTCCCAACTGTCATTCGGGTCCCTGGTGTCAGCCGCTCGTAGTGTAATTCTCTCATTTATTGACTACATTGACAATGGCGTGAGCCCCAGATGTCCAACCATTATGAGGAACCATATTTTTGGGCTTGTAATATAGAGGCACTTGCTTGCGTACTGCCATGATGCTGGTGGGTCCCTAGTATCATCCTCTTCACATACATTCATCTCCTTGTTGCTCTCGGTTGTTGACGACGTTGACAACGCAAGAGGGCGGCGCACCGCGCACGGTGAGCGAACCAAGGCCGCAAGGCGGAGGACGACGGCGAGGCCTCGGACGGAACGAACAGGAGCCATGGAAGATGCGCCGGTCCAGTCGCATGTGGAGGGGAGTACGAGGGTTGACTGGTTCGGGTGCGGGTGCGTGTTGAGGCTGACATCGTCGGAGAATAACATGAAGTGTGGGGGAATAGAGGGAGGGACTGGCCAATGTTGGAGGGTACGTATGGTAGGGCGGCGGAGGCGCAGCCAGCCATGGGAGGCGGGAGCAGGCGGAGCCGACAGGGTGGTTTGGTTTGGGTGGCTGGAGGAAGAAGAAGACAAGAGATAGAAGATACACGATAGATGTTGGATGTCAATCCAACGGCTAGTAGGCAGAATCGTTTGTTGACTGGCTAGTAAGTTGACACCACCTTGGATAGGCTATTTCCTCGCGGGTCCCAAATGTCAGAATCCAAATCTGGCATGGTCATACAACCCTTCCTATGAAAATTTACAGCCCATTTGATGTGCTAGTTGGAAATAAGTTTGTGGGTGCTGGTGGGGGCTAATCACTTGGCTTCTGTAATGCACGGTGAGCTCAAGTAGCCGGCGAGAGTGATGTTATTTCCCTTGGTTGGGATTTGTTAGTTGTTACAATATTTCACTCTAAATTAAACGGCTCGCAAGCCATTTACCTTGCTTCAAAGAAAGTATGACAGTCACAACCGAGTTGAAAAGGGAAAGAACATATAACTACAGCTTACAAACTGTACAAAAGCACGAGGGTTAATTGTTCATCAGGTTTACAAAAAAAACCCAGGATGAAAAGGGCAACAACATCTAACTCCAGCACTATTTTTGGCAGTCACAGTCAAATGGATCGGTCAGGTCCATAGAATGAACATCCTAGGTCGTAATATTTACTGGATTATGACCACAATATGTTGTAAATAGAAGCCCGACACGTTCAGAAGCTCTTTTGCCCACCTGAAACTCCTTTTTTTTCTCTTCCACATACCCATCCGTCAAAACCATGCTGCTGACAAACTTAAGCCTGATGGACAATAGTAACCTCGCAATCAGCAGGAAGAATGTGACAAATATAGTGTTTGCACGATTGGCTACATATCGTTCTAGCTTTATTGTCTTCATCGAATCTCATGAGAAGTGAGAAAATCCCGATGCTTACGAATCCACTGATTGGTTATAACTTTCTTACCCCATCCTGTTGCCTAAATAGACATGAAGATTGAAAACAGTTAAGGTCTATAAAAAGGAGTGTCGAAAGAGCAACAGCTGAATGGTTAATTCTAGTACACTATATGCGGGCTTCCAATGTGCGTGAAATTATCACCTTTATATACAACTTCTCCAGACATGGAAAGCATTGCAGCAAGCCAATAATCTTGTTCAGATCAAAACTATTCATTTGGATATGTAAGATCTTGACAGAATCTAGCACCATTGATAGGCCATGCATGGAGAAACTCTTTATTGAGCATAGAACATAATATTAGTACAAAATGTGTACTCCAAGATGACATATAACTTATGCACAGAAATTTAAAATGCAACTTATGGTTACAAGTGTAGATGATAATGTAAAGTACCTGAAGAACTGTGGAGCCAAACACCATATTGAAATGAGCACAGAGATCATGTATTACACCCAAGGTCTCCAGTTTAGGCACAAAGAGGACGTTTATTTGCAACGCTGAATAACTAGAATCAATGATCAACCTTTGAAATGAAGGGGCATCTTGGATGATGAGCTTCCTTCCGTCAAAACAAATTCCAATTCTTACAAGGTTAGGCGACTTTATTTGGAGACAATCGGTTCTAACTGTGAAAATAAGCACCAAGCACTCCAAGGCAGGGCAACCCGCACAAGTGAAAGTTTCTTCGGAACTGGGAGTCTATGGTTTAGTACCAGATTGTCTGGTAGGTCGCATAGCGCAAAGGTGGCACTGTGGAGAGAGGAGGAAAACCATGAGATGGAGATCAGTGCTGAGGGCACAGGTAGATGGCGTTCGGTATCTGGTAGGTGATTTCCAGGGGAATAGTAGAACTCAAGCAGTTGTAGTTCTGTGAATTCAGGGGATTTCAGCCAGGCGTCCACCGTGCAGGGCATGGTATGCTTGCTCGGGTAGCATAACGGGATGTAGAGGCTTTGAACGGAGCCATGGTGGGAGGAGATGATGGCTCTAGGGATTTCAAAATCATTAAAGAGAGATAGCTGACGACAGTCGAGATTAAGGGGCATGGCGAGCCATAGAGGGCGCCACCGAATTGAGAGGACTTTGGTGCGGCAGCAATCCTTGGTGGGGAGAAGCGAGATGATCTCCCCAAGGACGGCGTCCGGGAGATCGCTGATGCGGTCCACCCGAGATTCTACAGGTTCCTAGGATCCGGTGGGGGCGGGGTCGCCGCTTCTCCCTGCGCTGCCGGGTGCGGGATCTACAACAGGCGTTGCCGCTGGCGGGAGCCTCATCTTCTTGGCGCTGGGGTTAGCCGACTCCATTTTCCTCAAGGGCGTCGAGTCGCGCTCATGGATTTGAGAAGAGTAATGAATGACGAGCCTAGTTGTAGTGCGAGTGAATAAGAAGGGGAGCTGGGGGTTTTTTGTAGTAGTGAGGAAGAAGGGGAGATGGAGTTTTCTGTAGGAGTGAGGTGAGGAATTTGGGGGTACGAGTGGAGCGAGCTGACGTGAGGTGGGTGGGAGTGAGGAGGAAGAAGAACACCCAGGTTTTTTGGGGGCGGTGTGCTGGGTGTGGGTAGCGCCTCTCATTCAGTAAATATATGGACTTTTGAACTGATTTTAATATTTACTACGGTGTATGGGTTGTTTTGTCTTCGGCCCAGAGAAACAATTACTACTAGTACAGTGGAGACACTCTACAGCTACCCAGAAAAATAATTACTACTAGTACAGTGGATACAATACCGCTTCTGGCTCCTCCTAGGTCATGGAAAAGTCTCCCTCTACTGAATTCCGTTATACTTTTATTCACCGACATGCGGGCCATGCAGCACGCGGGCCCAAATGACATCCACCAAATTAGAAGGCAATATGCAGGCGGAGAGCCACCCCGGTCGTAGCGCGGCAATAATGAGCCGTCGTATCACAAAACCCCACCTCCCCGCAGTCTAAGTTTGACGGACGAAGCAACCATCAATTCACTCTTCACTGAATCCCCTTCTCCCTCACCATCTTCAAGAAAGGCAACACTTGCATCTGCCACTGTTCTTCTTTCCCAACGAAGGGAAGGTAAGCGGATCCATGATGTTGGTATATTTTAGTTCAGAGAAAAAAAAGAACTTTTGCAAAGCAGTAACCGATCCTCACTCTCTTTTTTGTTTCATTGTCATTGCGACTGTGTTTTCCTTTCAGTGGTCTCCTAGTATTCGTCGGTATCATGATGGACCAAGGAGAACCAGGCAAAGATCTGCCAATATTGGAGCAGACGCGGGAGGCTGATCCCCATGAGACAGAGAGCTCCAAGAAGATGGAGGCAGCCACCGGGCCGACCCCAGATACGCTCACGGCCAGTACTGAGATGGTCAACGCCCCGTTTGAGGTTACTGCCCTTGTGGCACTGCAGGAGCAATTTTCCCCCTTCGAGGATGTGTCCCCCTGCTGAGCTGCCCAAGGTGATTTTCTTCTTTGCCGATCTCGATTGTGGTTTTTCATCTAAGTATGTGGTGATGAATAATGCAAAATTTTATTAGCTTTGATGCCATGCTATACATAGTGGTTTAAATAACTTGTGTTTCTTATACTGGAAAGTAATTCATAATTTGTTTCTGTTCCAATTAGAGCCCTGAGGTAGACAAGGATTGTGTAGTTGTACATATCACTCGCTATGAGGCGGATGACCTGAATATACGCACTGGGAAAACAGATTTTTTAGGCTGTTGGATCCTGGAAGCCATCTGCGCTTATACCAATGAAGAGTTGTATTCAAGCCTCACTGTTGTCAGACATGTTGTCCAGGGTGTACTGAAGCACAAGAAGTTCAAAGCTACTCCTTCGTTTGTGAGGCATACTGTTCTTGTCAAGCTTACGCAGGAAGATGACGTGGCATGCCTCCACAAACAAGTTTATGAGTGGCAAGGACACAAGGTTTTCTTCATGAAGGTTCACAGGATTGAGCTGCTACCGGACGTCCTTGATGATGTTCATGGCAAGGTCCGTCTTGTGTCCATCCCAAATTAGATCGAGGCATGAAATACTTGCCCCAGCTAGTGTTTAATAGTAGTTTGGATTCTGTCTAATTATCTAAACCTTGCCTGTTATCGAGCCCTCTAGGGCTAGTACACTGTTTGAATCCGTCTATGGGAACTGCTGCTACTTTTGTGTGCCCGTGAATCATCGTAATTGTTGCCGAAATAGATGCGTCCTCACTAGTTTTATCATATGAGCAGTGTGTGTTTTGATGAAATAGAGTACTCGTTTGAGAACTGTGCGCCGACGTATACATAAGTACTTGTAATCACTGTTGGTGCTACCCCACTTATAAACAGTTGTGCAAAACACGGCACATAGGCTGAGCTCGCTTCAACATTAGGCTATCGACCAGCTAACAATCAACAATCTGCTGTCTGACATATATGCAACCACGTATCTTGTTACAGTGGTTCATGCAGTTAACTGAAGCCACAATGTAAATTCCAAACGTGCACACGCTAGTCCAGCGTTCATGTGGAACACTCACATTATACTCGGCTTCATAAAAAACTTGAAAAGCATAAGTTAAGCAATTTTATACATCTCAATGATACATAGAACATAACAAACATATATTAGTTCACAACAAAAGACAAAGTTGTGAGAAGGTTTACAAATCAGGAAAAAATAAGCAAGGCTTCTCTGAGCAAAGGGCCTCCCGGCAGGCTTAAATTTCCTGGAGTTCACTCTAGTTTTTTCTTGTTGCCACCATCCAGGGTTAGGTTCTCTCATTCCAGAATACCCAATTATAATTGTGTTCTCAGCTGGAATGCTGAACTGAACCATTTAGTGTACTGACCAGCTGAAATTCGTGTGCAATCATATTTGTGCAGTTCCAGTGGGATGAAGCAATGTTAGCGGTGTGAGATTTAAGTGGTGAGGCAGATGTGGTTGCCGAGAGCGGCAAACACTCAGGCAGCATGTCTGCATTTGTCCCATATTTTATCTCCTCGGCAACATTTTCCTATGTGAGCACAAGAAATCTAGACCTGCTCATTCTCATTTGCGTTGTCCCCCAACACCCATCACTTTCTTTCCTTTTTCAACCAAGAGATAGGTCCACTTCCCCCAACCCTTCGCCATCCACCATGCTTTCTTCGTCTTTTCAACCAAGAGACCGGTTGGGTAGCCAGTTTCTACTACTTTCCCCCGTTTCCTCTTAGAACCAAGTCCTAGATTCATGCTACAGCTTTCCCACTTTCTTCCCTGTTTGAACCAACTCTTAGAGTCGACTGTATGAAGTACCTTTACCTCAAATAATAGTAGAAGTCTAGGTGGCTTTGGAACAACGGACGAAAGTAGAAAAATATCCACACGAAGCCAAGTGGGGAGCTGGGGCAGTAGAGCAAGGCAGGTTTCAAAGGAATATATACCTGAGGGTCATCGGCATGTGGCAAAGATGGCGTCGGGAGGCCGCATCTTGGACACAATACCGCAGGGAGGAAGAAGGTGTCGGAGGCCCACCAGAGCCGGCGCTCTCTTGGAGAGAACGGCACGGCCGCCGATCGGGACGCACGGGCAGCCGTTCATGTCCTCCCTCGCCGCCGACGACAGCATGAACGATGCAGCTACACCCCTGCCCTGGTTGAGGTTGTCCGGCCAGATTTGTGACCAGCCATGAGCTGAGAGAGAGTGTGGCCACCTATGTCTTTCTTAGATCTGGAGAGCATGAGAGAGTGAACGAGAGGAACCCTAGTAAAGAAAGCGCTAAGGCTCCTGCTTATATATATAGTGGAGTGATTTTATTGTACCAGCTTCAAAAAAATGTGCTCCTACGTGTACCCGCGAGTGGGTGTGAGAGAACTAGTGCGTGCGTGCACCGCTTCTCTTCGTGAGAGTACAATATACTATGCCCAAAGAACATTCGTGACAAGAGTAATAGTATAAGTGTGTGACATGTGAGCTAAACTAAAATGTGCGCGACGTCTTTTGTTTTTTAGAAGTTCTGAGGGTAGGGTGTGAAGAGCACATATGTGTGTGACGTCTACCTGCAGATAGAAGGTGGGTGCGAGAGGACTCGGGAGGTGCGTGTGTGCGAGAGAGAGGGGGCACGTATCAATGCAATGCATGTGTCTGTAAATCATTATCCGACAAACGTTCGCCACAAGCCTTTTCCTGACGAACGCCGTAAGAACCGTTAGATCGGCATCCGAAAGTGTCAGTTTTGCCATGTCATTTAACAGAACAGCCACTCCTCCTACACACAAATCTTCCATGCGAGTGTTTGCAACTGTCGTATGCTCCCTCTATTCCAAAATGTAGTGCATATAGCTTTATTGAAAATTTGAACCTCGCAAACTTCTACCGAGTTTTCGTGTACCAAATTGCACATGTAGAATACCCTGTATATATCATTTCATTCATCTTCAAGAGGTAACTATAAAGATGGGGGAGGAGTCTACAAAGAAATACCATCGTATCACCGGTAGCAATTTCAACCATCCTTTGGTGTGGAGGAATATCATAGGAACTCTATATGATATGATTTTTATAGGATTTTTTCCTTTAGAGCCAATTGGTTCATAGGAATAGATTCATATACTCAACATTTCAAAGGAAATAAACATGATATCATGTCTATAGCTTTAGAGCCACTTGGTTCATATGAATGGATTCCTATACTCCCATAATTTCAAAGGAAAATAAACATTAGCGTATATTCAATAGAAAAGTTCCTATGATATTAACCAAATTACATCTCTTTTCTAATCCCTCCTCATAGGAATTGAGATACATGTCATCTCTGGATTCAATAGAAAAGTTCCTATGATGTCAACCAAATGACATCTATTTTCCAATCCCTACTCATAGGAATTGAGATACTCCATGTCATCTCTTTCCCTACAACTTTCATGTATACATCTTCTATTCCTAATTAGCTAGTACTACCCACTAGTAGCTTTTTTCCAAGACATGCAACTATGCCACAAGAACTATATAGTGTGCAAATAACTTGAAAGATGGTCATTGGATGAAGCTAATCCGACAGTGCAGAGATGGCAAATCCGAGCACTACTGGCCATTGGATATCATCAACATTCCACCAGATCTTCCACATGTACAATTCAGAAGACTCCATGGTTGAACTAAAGCATATTGCACAAACCGCAAAACACAAGCACCTCTCCTTTCTTCTAGAATCTTCTGTATCATAATTGATTTTTTTCTAAATGAATTGCCATTATTTGTTTTTTACTTTACGCTTTATAATGCACAACCCCATGAATCTTAACATTTTTATAAAACTAATTGATTTTGAATGAGATTAACTATAAGAACTAAATGAACATCTACATCATGCATATATGACTCAAAGCTTTACATGCTATAGTGTGTATTTATTCATAATTTGGTTTCGAAATCTCATGCGTTCAATGCATGTGTACCTTACTAGTTTTGAGTAGAGTAGCAAATTTCACGCGGCCCCGGGTATATAAAATGCAGGGCCCATGCATCATTGCCTTTTGGTCGAACCTACGTCCACAAATTTTTGTACGTACTATATCTCCACTGGTGCCCAAACCCAAAATGCTGCCTCGTTCCCCTAAAACCAAGCGGCCCACACATATTTAAGGCGTCGACTCGAACTCAATCCCTCTCCCGTTTACTATGATGTGGCCCCGCGCGCCCTAGTAGTACTCCTACAAACCCTACCACCGCACGCATCATTGGTTTTCTTCAAGAGGACAAGGGAGAAGCCGATTTGTAGTGGAGGCGCTTTTAAAAAAACGATCTGTAGTGGAGACCCCTACCTTAGGGTGCCCTAGGTAGCTGTCGCACGCATCATTGGTTTTCTCTTTTCTTTATGCTCTTGCGCCCTAGAGTGAAATGATGGTTGCTTCGTCCGTCCAGCTTAATGCGGGAAAGGTGGGGCTTTGTGATTTGACCCCTCATCGCTCATTTTCTACTACTCCGGCGCTACGACCGGGGTACCTCCAATTCCAACCGCTGCTCCGAACTGTAATTTGGTGCATCGCAAGTGGATCAAGACGGTGGATGAGCCACATGTTGGTCAAAGGGGTCCTATTAAGTGTGTCGCCATCTCGTGTGCGGACTGACCTTGCTTGAGTCGCTACGCCAACACGACAGGTGCAGCCTACCACTTGGTTTTGCTCCTTGGTGAATCCCGACTATATTGATCTAAAAAGATACGTACTGAACTACCCTCTCCATCTCATTTTTTAGACATCTCGGCTTATAGGGCGTGCACGTAGTTCTAGGTCATCCATTTGACTAACTAAATCTGAGTTACCATGTCACAAAAAGTATATCATTGGATTATTAAGCGGATGTAGTTTCTAAACATATACTGTTCATCACATATATAGCCAGTCAAATTCTAAACCTAGAACGATGTGCATGCCATGTAAACCGATACGGAGGAAGTATAGTAGTAAAATGAGGTGATTTTACCGGGCGATCGGCGGGGGAGCATGGCCTGTCATGCGGTCCCACGTATCATGATATACCAAGGCGATGTGCATGTCCCTCTTGAGGCAGAAGCAATATTACGTGGTTTGAGATGATGGCGAACCGAAGTGTGAAATAATGGTTGCTTCGTCCGTCTGGGAAGGTGTGGCATTGTGATTTGAGGTCTCATTGATCATTACTACTACTACTACTGGGGCGGTACGACTTGGGTGTGCATTCCCTGCTGTTCTGCACTGTTATTTGGTGCTTGACACGTCGACCCGGTTCCTATATGTCCCACATGTCGGCGACAGGAAGTACAGAATTCATGAAAGTGAGCGTCGACGGAGGAGTACAAGACACGGCTTGCGTTTTTGCTGCTTCGCGTGATCCATCGACACAAACCTGCACTAAAAAAGGCGAGGGCGGGTCTTTTCCCGCGCGGCAGGCAGGGGAGTTTGGCATAGTCTGTTCGAGGCAAGGAGGCAGGAAGGGAAACAAGCAAATAAAGGTTGAGCGACTTAGTTTTCGGAAAATCTGATTTTACGGAGTACGTACCCACTAGGGTTTATAGGGCTCATCTACAAAAAATTTGTTTTTCCATTTTATAAGTCTTAATTCTACTAGTAGTAGTAGTGCCATCACATGTTGGATTTCGAGGTGTGTCAGATCACCCGATGCAAGCAGTGTCAAGAGAAAACTCACCAATGCATGTAGAAGTTCATGGAAATTTAGTGGTCATTCATGCATTCATTCTAATTAATGCCTCGGTAAACATAACTTCTTGAGAAAAATGAGCGTACTAATTAATTGTGCAAACAAGGAGTACAAAATTAATTTGACCACTCACCGTCTACCTTGGTTGGAGAGATTTTGAAATTGAGCCATAAAATGGAAAGGAGGGAGTAGTAACTTTTGTCTCGATTACTATTTGTGGCCTTGTATAGATGCAAAATGTATTTTTTATAGTGGCCTTTCATAAGAGCATGCTTGGATCCAAGGGACTTATTTTATTCTGCCTAAGAATAGTCTCTTTAAGAGGCTAAAGTTCCAAGCACCCCTGACTAAAGAGGGGCTAAAACTAGTCTTGAGACTAAAAATATTTAGTCAGGGGTACCCCTACTAAAATGTGAATTAGTCCTCTCTGTCCTCATTTAACTCCTATCCTTTAACACAGGCCAGTTCTAGATTGGAGGGTTTGGAGGATAATAAATGCTCATTAACTTGATTTTAGTCTCTTTAGTATTTGGATCCAAGCATGGGTGAGGCTAGCAAGTTTTAGTCCCACTACTTTTAGTCATGAGACTAAAACGTATCCAAGCACCCTCTAAGTAAATGGAGGGAGTACTAAAGGACATATATATTCCAAACAATATGATAATCTCTCTAACCAAGGTAGGGATGAGGAGTAAACGGAGGGAGTACTACTTCCTCTGTCTAGGTGTGTAAGTCATCTTACGTTGTGCATCGCGACCAAGGCGGAGAGGAAAACGAGAAAACTTAATGTCTTTTTGCTAATTAATAGCATTGCATGCAATGAACAAACCACTGCATGTTATGTTTGGTAGTCTCAAGTCATTGAAAGCATGCACGGCCCACATATCTTATTGGTTGATATGCCACAAAACAAGAAACGAGGAGGGAGTTAATGTACGGCGCCTAAGTGTTTTGGGATTATTTGGTTTTCGTAAGGTGACTTGCACACCTAGACGGAGGGAGTAGTAAAATTTTCTCCTCGTCCTCCGAGCCACCGCGCGCGTGGGCGAGGGAGCGGGCGTAAGGCGTAGTAAGCCAGCTTCACCTCATCCTGCGAGCCACCGCGCCCGTGGGCAGGGGAGACGGTGTACTAAGCAAGCTTCTCCTCGTTCTGCGAGTTGATGGGACACATCAAAAGTACTCCAGTGTATGGAGCCTTGCCTCTAAGGTAGGCCCCACATGGTTTGCCTCTTGTTCAACATAACACGTCAAGTCGCAATTTGTTTGTTCACCCGTGGTAGACGATCCTCCCTCCATCTAGTGGACAACCAGTACACGTGTCAAGTTACCATGTGGGCTGCCTTTTCGTACAGAAATGAGCTCCACCGTGTAGCCGCGCGGGTGTGGTTGGGAAAGAGACAGGAGTACGTGCACCGTGCATGCACCTCTTCTCTTCGTGCACGTCCCCCACCAACGTGGGTGTGTGTGAGAGGGACTATAGAGATACAAACCTAGACATAATGCACCATCCATCCCCATGCCTCCGCCCAGTCCGACCACTAGTCACCACCACACCCCACTCCTCCTCACCTATCTCTCATCTTTCTCCCTCCATTTTTATATACATGGCCACTATCAAAATTAAAATTTGTAGATATACAAGGCCACTAACACTAATCAATGCAATATTAATGGTGTTTGCCTCGTAGTACTACTAGTAAAGGAGGACATTAATTATCCCTTGCATGCATGCGGGAGTGTGAGCGTTGGCTTGATGTGCATGAAAGAGAAGAATACACATTAATTTACACGGCAAACAAGGAAACAAGGTGGCTTGCAACATTGAGTTAGAAGACATTAATTTTTTCCTTGGTACCTGTAATATGGGTTTGTGGCCTTGTATACAAAAATGGAGTCCGATAAATTCTCGAGATACCATTTATCCGATAAAATTCTCGAGCAATCATTAGTTTTTACAAAATGGAATTACTCCTGCATGGGTCAATCACAATAGGTGTTTTGTAAAAAAATGCATCTTGATGTTCCGTGCAATGCACGGGCATCTTGCTAGTCCATGAAAACAACACATGGCAAAATTCCACGGCGAACGAGGGATTTGAATCTGTTGGGAGGGGCTGTTTGGATCTTGCCTGGGGTAGCCAAAATATTGGCGACCCTTTTGTCCACCGGTGCCTTTGCCACCGATGAACGAGGAATGGCTCGGGTTCTGATGCATCCTCCAGCGCGCACGTTGGAGATGAGCTCGCACGAGCTATGTTCTTTTTGTCCCACCATGCCGACCGAGTCGCCCGCAGCCCGACCGACGACCTGCAAATTACGCCATCCAACCGTAGCCGCACACATTATGATAACAAGTCAACCAATCGGACGAAATTCACGCAAAAACAGTGATATTTCATATAAACAACGACGAAAATCATATAAGATACCGGATTTTCATAAAACATGACGGATTTCATTACATTCAAATGAAGTTCGCGGTGCTAGTTCTAGACAGCACAGGTATATAATACCTGGCCTAAATGGTCGCACGTCGATCGATTTGTGTTCCTTGTGTCCGGCAGCACGATCACCGGACTACCGGGAGCCCCGGAGGTATATGCGGGGTCAACGAAGGTCCTCGCAAGAAAAGGATCCGGCAAGACACCTGCTGTGTACACCAGCATCGCCTCGGTGGTGGCCTTCATGGGACCCAAGCGGCGGCGGCCTCCCGTGTTCTACTTCTCCTCGATGATGGCGGCGGACGCGGAGGCGCTTGCCACTGACTCGTCGCTCTCCGTGCACCCGGCTTCCATCGCTGCTTGCATGGTGCGGCCGCCGGCATGGGAGGCTCGGGCACAGAAACAGGAGACGCGGTACGAGGCGGCGGCATGGACGGCAGCAATGACGCCCGTGCACCGCTCCTCGTCGAGCTGGCCTGGAGCGGCGAGTTGCTGAACCGCACGCCGGCTTGGGGCGGCAACTGGCTCCGTCGGGTGAGGGGAGGGAGGTGGATCAGCGAGCTACATAGCTCGTATCCGGCAGGCTCGGCGGGCCACCTAGCCGGCTTGGATGCGGAATAACTACTCTTCGTAAGCCATTGTTAGAGTGGACAAAATGGTGAAGGAGCAGATAGGGGAGTGGCGGAGGTGTGCGATTCTTCGCCGGCGTTTGGCCTCGTTTAAATAGGAGATTACGGCGGACGGGAGGAGCTCGGCCGGTGTTGCGTTTAATGTCGGCCTGGTCATGAACGGACGTGTGTCCAGAGTTGGTTTCTCGGCTTCCACACGGGCGGGTTTCATGGAGGCGTTTGAATGCGGCAAGGAGGCGTGTTCAGCCGGGCATGTAGCGAGTGGCGCCCTCGACTCTGACGTAGGACAGCGCGTCGTTCTTCCACTGACGTGTGGGCTTTGTGGGTACATGGCCTGCATGTCAGTGACCCAACGCAGGCAGCGCACATTAGAGGAACCTTTGGTGGGCCAGGGCGGTCAGAAGCGGGCATTTCATAAACCAATGATTGCTCATCGAGTGTGACGTCATCCTTTTCATGTAGATAAGCCTACTATGTTGATAGCCCGCCCGATACGTTGTGATTCATTAAGACCGCTACAAACAACAATGTTCTGCTTATCACAGATAAGATTGATTAATACACGTAGCAATCCATGTCCTTAACAAAGGGTGCATGCACGTATAGGTTGAGAGTGTGTCTTGCGTCATGTGATGTGTGCATGCAGGCGTGCGAGTGTTGCGTGCGTGCAAGGGTACGTTTCAGTGTTGCATGCATGTGTGCGTACGTGCGTGTGTTCGTGAGTGCATGTGTACGCGTCAATGTTGCACGCCTACATGCGTGCGTGTGTTTGTTATGTGTACGTGTCAGTGTTGCACGCCTGCATGCATGCGTGTCTTGCGTGCGTGTATGTTTACGTGTGGGGTGAGGATACACGTCAGTCGAATGACTTTTTCATCTCTGGTCATTAGATTTTCTAGCCGTTGGATACGAAATCAAGGGCTTGTAGTTTATCATCAAACTCCACCCCCCCTGAGCTGCCAGCCACCACCGGCCGAACCCCCCCCCCACCCGTGGTTGGCCCGCGCCGCCACGCTGCCCCGGCCGCCTCGAAACCACTCCTCACCGCCGGTCCGCCGCCGCACCGGCCATCCCTCTAGGCCCCCACACCGCGCCGACCTTTTTCTCCGGCGATCCCCACCCCACCGCCCAATCAACGCCCCCACCACCGGCGACTGCCAACCAGAGGTCTCACGACTTCGAGTACCCATCGACCACTAATTTATTACCATGTCTGTCCTTCATATACGCGCTGACGGGTGGGCCCTATGGTAATGTGCGCTGCTGAATGTGGACCGTTTGACTGGTCAATTGATCGTGTCATCAACAAATTACGGAGCTGTATGGTGAGCAAGTGACCGTATAATCACCCTAAAATGTATTTTATTAACACAGTACAGACTCAAACTACCATTTCTTTCTTTCATATACGGGATGACAGGTGGGCCCCACGGTTACGCGCCCTGATGGTGCAACACTAGTTGCGCCATGTGGAACGTTTGACTGGTCAATTGATTGTGTCATCAACAAAATACGGAGTTGTACGGGTGAGCCAATGACCGTATAATCATGACATGTATTTTTTAACACGGTACAGACGCAAGGGCTCATATATACGCGCAAGCACTCACCGCTATAAGCGCACACACGCAGACCCTACCCCTATGAGCACCTTCGAGAGAGTGGGCCAGCATATGATCTTGAGATTTTACGAAGTCACCATAGGTGCCTCATAGTCGAGTGGAACGTCTCCTCCCACTGTACGCACATCGCCGGAAAAAACTAAAATTAACCGAGGATAAATGCAAGCACCGGGACTTTAACCCTGGTGGGCTCGAGAAACCACTATCCTCCTAACCATCCAACCACATGTTGGTTAGCACGACAAAATGTATGTGATGACCGTGATGAGCTTATTCTGAAGTCCAGTGACCATATCGTGCTTTCGCTTCAAATACAATGACCGTAAGTGTCGTCAACAAAATACGGAGCATGCATCAAATGAAAAGTCCGTCAGTGTCATGAAGAAAATACGGAGATGTATCGTGAGCTAGATACCGTATGATCACCACGAGAATGTATACGTGACCGTAATGAGCATATTCTGAACTCCAGTGATCGTATAGTGTTTTAGCTTGAAATTAAGTGACCGTCATGCGTGAATGTGTCGTGGGCATGCATACTTTTAGAGGGCCGAGAGATAGTTTGTGTGCGTACGTGAAAGTGGTGTAGAAAGAGGGGATGTCCGGTGGAGACAACGAGAGATATTCCCTTTGTTTCTCTTTCTCGTGACTAACATTTTAGGACAATATATAAACATTCACAATGGAGAACAAATATTTTTGGATGCACCATAAAATTAACTTTCATGTATAACATTGTACTATTGTATATGCTTATTTTCTTAGTGGTCGATTGCATGTGTGGTGTGGTGGGCACATCATTTCTAGTTGTGGTGGGTCAACATGAGGACTCATGGGTTGGTTCCATACAGCGCAACATAGGTTGGATCGAGACGCGTTATACGAATATCCATGTGGAGGACTCGGCGTACAACACGAAGCTAGCTACCAGAGTCGCGGAGGACTCTATCCCCACTCGTGATAAGCCGACTATATATGATTTGTAACCCTAGGCCCTGAGTATGTTATAGAAGCTTGGGGGCTAGTTCGTCAATAGTATACACACACGCATAATGTCTGGTATTCACGTGTACTTTGTACACACCCCTATCACTAATATACAATACCAGGAGTAGGCTTTTTCCTCAACTGCAAGGGTCCGAACTAGGGTAAAACTTTGCCTCGTATTACCATCCAGCCTAACAGTCAGGGATATCCCACCGAATGATATGATGGAATCATATCTGCCAACTACTAAGAGAGAGGTGTGTCTTGGGTGGGGGGGGGAATGTGTGCAAGAGAGGCCTAAAGATAATGTGCGTGCGGCAGACACGTAGGCACATATATGTGCGTATAGAGGGCTAGTAGAGATCGTGCGTGTGTATATATGCATGTGAGAGAAATAGTGTTTTCCAACTGAGATTAGTGAAAAGAGAGGTACATAGTAGTCAGAAAGAGAGAGAGAGAGAGAGAGAGAGAGAGAGAGAGATACAGAGAGAGCATGTGCGTGAGACTCCCCGACACCCCGAGAGAGATTATGAGCATGTGTGAAAGAGAAATGCCGATGCATATAAAGTGTGTGTGGTAGATAGGGAGATATATAGCGCGTTTGTGAGAACGGGCTGAGGCGGTTCTACGCATTAAATTAAAATATAAATGGCATTATTATTTTTGGATGAGATCATGAATTTTGCAAATTGTGTATGGACGAAAATCGGTCTATCAGACACCCATACTATATTGAGTTCTAGCATGTGCATGTGTTTATTTCATATTATCGATCCATAGAGTGAGAGTGAATTGAAATACAGGCAATGGATGCTTTTGCAATTCATATATAAACATTAATTAGTGCACTCCATGTTTTAGTATGAAGCACTTTATACATTTGTCGCTTGCATGGATACATTCCAAATTGCTAGCTACGAAATAGAATACATGTTGAATTCAACATAAAGGGGGTTTCGAAGATTCGAATTCATAGGAAGTGCATTCATCTATTTGAACCCGAGATAATGGCATTTGTAAATCAGATGTAAAAGGGGGCATAAATCTTTGTTGTGCGTTTGAACATGCTATATATATATTCATACGCATGTCTAACTTTTTTTCAACCATCTGGAACCATGCATGAACTGAGGTAAGTTGCATATTTTTTAATATATACTCGTGTACAATGTATATTCAAATGTACCACCTCCATTCCAAAATAATCGTAGCTTTAGGATTTTCAAGAGTAAAGATTTGTGAAGTTTGACAAATCCTGAGTGTTCAATTCAAGAGAACCGAAAACGTTAATGCTTCTGCTCCCAAATATTGAACAAAGTGCCAAATAGGCCTCTGGTCACCCGAAAACCCGCGAGACTAATGTTTGGTGGTAGGAAATTACTGTCCCGACTCTGGCCCGTGTAGCCTATCGGCCCGATGTCCACCAGGGTAGGTTTGTAACTTCACCAAGACGCCAGTCTCAACCGCCTCCGAGAAGCATTCATACGCCATGGGCGCCTAAACACCCATGCGCTCGGCCGAAATCTATCCCGCCCACATTTGGGACACCTGAGATTACTATCCTACCCCCAAACCGCAATATGTCAGAAATTTTAGATGGGGGCAAAGTTTATAACTTTCCCCAAATTTCAAACAAGCGCATCCAAAACCGAAAAATTGTTCCCCCTTAGTTCCCCGCCTCCCTCCGTTTCCCCATTCATACTCCGTCGGCGCCAAAACGCCCTCTCCACCAACCGTGAAACCCCAGCCTCCTTCGTCCTCCACCCCATAGCGCCCAATCCACCGCCGCCCTCCTCCATCACGCCGAAGCCGGTACCTCGACGTCGTCGTCCAACGCAACCGCAACCGCAACACCCTCAAGGACTTAGCAGCTGAAGCCGATGTAGAGCTGCCTCCATGATGTCGACGCCGACGTGCGCCGTACCAGAACTACTCCGACCACGCCGTCCTGCGCCTCACTGTTGCCGCTCCGCTGTCGCAACTGTCCACTGCATCGGAGTTGTTCTCGCTATGCCGTCATTCGCTGCCTCGGATCTGCTTCCCCGCCACCCACAGACGGCCACCGCACCACACTCAACAACTTGGCCATGGGTTTGTCCAAGGCTGCACCGTCCTCCACAACTTCTCGTTTCCAACGAACCACAAGAAGATCGTTGGAAAAACAGAAGGAGGACACAGCACTGCCAGCAAAAATAGGTACTCCTCTTCCCTTATTCGTGCAAACCTTACGTCTCTGCTCACACTGTATTCATCCCATGAAAGAAACTAGTTCAGCGCTTATTACTACATCTTCTTTGTGATACTAAATGCACAAGGTTTCCTCCCTTTACTATTTCACCTTTGCTAGAGGTCAGTAGCCCACCTGGATTTCAATTTAGGGTCAGTCGAACCGCAATCAAAAGAAGCAGCACCCGCTTAGGCGCGCGGAGCACCTAGTCCGACTATTCGGTCGGGGAAGCGGCACATCAGTGTCCATCATAGGGGTGTGGGGCGCAGGATCTACTTGCGCCTGATCTGGAGGTCGGCGGGGCTTGAATGGATTGCCGGGGGGCGGTGCCAAGCATGGTGGTGAGGTCGGGGGGAGGGCGCAGGCAGGGGACTGGGTCGGTGGTCACTACCGTTTCGAGGAAGATCGTCAACACTGACTGGCTGGAGGTAGATGAAGGCGATCTGCCCGTTCTTTGTACATCGGACGGTGCAGAAAAAATGGAATGACCTATTTGTTTTTAGTCGAATGTTATTTTCATAGAATCCTGTTGTAATTTAGTGTGCCATGCATGCTGCAGAGCTATCATATGTCTCCCGTCACTTATTTCTCACCGACCTGCTATATGCTACCTTCACACTGTACTAATTGTGCACACACTTCACCCGTACTCACACTATTGTTTTTTTATGCATGGGTATTTCAGACTCTGACGCAGTGTTGATGAATGCTGAAAAGAAAAGACAGAAGTCGCTCCAGTGTAATTCAACGATAAGCACTAAGTGTTTCAGCACTCTAAAGGATGCAGTGTTAGTAGTTGGAGACGGTAAACATAGCTCTGTAGTTGATGATCTCAATTGCCACACACAACCATCCTAGGTGCTTGCTTTAACTTCGCGCTGTCAAATGTGGTTGCATGTTACATATGGTGTCTAGCTTGTATTGCTTCCAATTTGGTTAAATTGCATCTGCTTACTTTACACATTATACATTTGATAATGACATGCCTTCCTGTTTTTGATACATACTCCCTCTGTTCGGAATTACTCGTCCAAGAAATGAATGTATCTACATGTATTTTAGTTGTAGATACATCCAGTTTTGTGACAAGTAATTCCGAACATAGGGAGTATTACATATGTCTATTAACCATGTTCGTACATGAAACTAATGCTCTTTTGTATCCCTCGTCAATCACTTATGATGAGACAGTCACCCGGGTGGGTTACTGTGGGACGCCATACACGTTTAAAGAGTGCAGTGTCATCCTCCCCACATAATTCTCAAGAAACAGCAAGGCTAAATGAAGATAGTCAATGTAGCTCTCTAGTTGATGACCACAATTCCCCCACACCACCATCACAGGTGTTTGCTCTAACTTCATAGTGTGATATGTGGTTGCATGTTGCATACGGTGTCTAGCTTTTAATGCTTCTAATTAGGGTAAATTGCATCTGCTTACTTTACACATTATACCTGTGAATATGACATGCCTTCCTATTTTTGGTACACACTACATCTATGTGTTAACCTTGTTCTTACATGAAACTACCTCTCTTCTGTATCCTGCATCAATCACTTACGATGAGTCGCCTTTATTCGTTGCCTATTGCATATTATTTCTAGCATGTTGCCATGTATTTCTTCTAATTTGGTCAAATACATTTGTTAGGGCACCCTTTTAATTTGGCAGAGTGATATTGGTTTCATATTTCATATGGTTTCTAGCTTGCATTTATTCTAACAAGTTCAAGCACCTTGTTCTTAGTTTACACTTTATACATCATACATGTCAATATGTCACACCATCTTGTTTTTCATACATATTCCATCCTCCTATCATGCGGCTGCCTTACATGAAAGTAGTGTTCGTTAGTATCATGCATCAATGAGTTAAGAATAGCAAATTTTATTATTTTTTCTTGTGGGTTTGACTTGACAAGGCAAAATCAAGAAAGAGGAAGGAAAAGAGTAAGGAAGGCGATTATGGTGGTCCTCTGCAGCAACGTAAACGAAGCATCTGTACCGATTCTCCTTGTACTGATAGTGCATTACAAGGTCCAAGTCTCCGCTCCCCTACTCCACCATCCAAGGTGCTTGCTCTAACTTGGTAATGTGATATCTAGTTGCATGTTGCATATGGTGTCTAGCTTGTATTTCTTCTAATTAGTGTAAACTGCATCTGCTTAGCTTACACATGATATGTGTGAATATGACACGCTTTCCTGTTTTTGGTACATACTATATCTGTCTATCACACCATGTTCTTACATGAAACTACTCTTCTTGTGTATCCCGCATCAGTCACTTGTGATGGAACACCTTTAAGTTCGCAGTGTGATATTGGTTTGCATCTTGAATATGATTTCTAGCATCTATTGCTTCTAGTTTGATGAACGCCACCTATGACGAGACAATTTTAACTAGGCAGAGTGATATTGATTGCACCTTTCATATGGTGTCTAGTTTGTAGTGCTTCTAATTTGTTGAAGTGCCTTCTGCTTAGTTACCACATCATAGGTGTGAATATGTCAAGCCGTCCATTTTTTCGTATATATTCTATCCTCGTATCATGACTTTGCCTTTCATCAGAGTAGTGTTTGTCAGTATCATGCATGAATGAGTTCTGAAGAGCGAATTATATTCATTTTCTTGTTGGTTTGACCTCACAATGCAAAATCAATAAAGCTGAAGGAAATTGGCAAGGCATTGGATGATGGTGGCCCTTCCGAGCAACTGAAACAGAGGTTCTCTACAGATTCTACTCCGCCATCCTCCCAACAAGATTCGCAAGACAGCGCAAGGCTAGATAGTCAACGTAGCTATGTAGATGATGAGCACATCTCCCCTACTCCACCATCGCAGGTGCTTGCTCTAACTTGGCACTATTATATGTGGTTGCATGTTGCGTATGATGTCTGGCTTGTATTGCTTCTAACTTTGTTGAATTGCATCTGCTTACTTTACACATAATTCCTGTGAATACGACACGTGTTCCTGTTTCTAGAACATATGTGTACATGATGAGCACATCTCCCCTACTCCACCATTACATGTGCTTGCTCTAACTTGACACTATTATATGTGGTTGCATCATGCGTATGATGTCTAGCTTGTATTGCTTCTAACTTTGTTGAATTGCATCTGCTTACTTTACACACAATGCATGTGAATATGACATGTGTTCCTGTTTCTAGAACATACATGTACATGATGAGCACATCTCCCCTACTCCACCATCACAGGTGCTTGCTCTAACTTGGAACTGTTATATGTGGTTGCGTTTTCCGTATGATGTCTAGTTTGTATTGCTTCTGATTATGTTGAATTGCATTTGCGTAGCTTACAACTTATACCTGCAACGATCACTTACCCATAAGACACATTTAACTTGGGACTGTGATGTAGGTTGCATCTTGCATTGTCTTCTAGCTTGTACTGCTTCTAATTTCTTGAAATGGCACTTACATGAGATACTTTTTACCTAATAGAGTGATATTGGTTGCATGTTCATATGGTGCCTAGCTTTCATTTCTTCTAATTTTGTTGAAATGCCTTCCGCTTACTGTTTTTTCATACATATTCCATCCTCCTATCTTATGTGTAAATATGAAACACTTTCTTTTTTGTATATATTCCATCCTCCTATCCTGCGCTTGCCTTGCATCAAAGTAGTGTTCGTTTGTATCATGCATCAACCAGTTATGTAGAGCTAATTTTATTCATCTTCTTGTGGTTTTGACTTCATAAGGCAATATCAGAAAATAGGAAGCAAAAGAGTAAGTTAGGGGATGTTGGTGGTCCTCCGCACCGATGCAAACAGAGACTCTAGATTTTCCACTACTAGTGCTAATGAAGTTGAAGTCCCAAGTCTACATGATGAGTTCATCTCCCGTACTCCACCATCGCAGGTGCTTGCTCTAAGTTGACAGTGTGATAATTGGTTTCATGTTGCATATGTTGTCTAGCCTGTATTTCTTCTATTTTGATTAAATTGCACCTGTTGAGTTCATACATTATACATGTGCATATGACATGGCGTTCTATGTCTAGAATACACTGCATCTATCTATCATACCATGTTCTTACATCAAAGTACTACTGTTGTATATCCCGCATCAGTCACTCATGATTTGACACTTTTAACATGGCAGTTTGATAGTGGTTGCATCTTGCATTGATTTCTATGTTGTATTGCTTCTAATTTTTCAAATTGCCACTTATGACAAGACACTTTTAACTTGGCAGAGTAATATTGGTTGCATCTTTCATATGGTGTCTAGCTTGCATTACTTCTATTTTCTTGAAAATCCTTCTGCTTAGTTTACACATCGTAGCAGTGAATATGCCATGCCGTCCTGTTTTTCTTACATATTCCATCCTCATATGGTTGTCTTACATCAAAGTATTGCTTGTATGTGTCATGCATCAATGAGTTCTGAAGAGCGATTTTATTCTTTTGTGTTGTGGGTACGGCTTGACACGGCAAAGTCAAACAAGAGCAAGGAAAATAATATAGTAGGGAGTGGTGTTACTCGTCAGGTGAAACGGAAAAGGATCTGCCATCCAGATTATGCTGGTACTTATAGTGTAGTAGAAGGTCCAAGTCCACCCGCTAAATCTACAAACACAATATCACCTGCTCCACCAGCTGCAGCATCCGCTTCAATTGTACCAGCATCTCAACGAGTTACTTGTTCATTTGCTCCGGAACTAGCCAGTTCCCAAGCTGCATTCACACCTAACACTACTTCCAAAGCACTGCTGACACAACAGGACTTGGCAAGATCAGATGAACCTCATGAGCATCAACACCAAGATGGTACCTGACCGAGTCAAGTTGTAGTTGCATGCTCCTTTATATGTACTCTCACAGTTTGGTGTACAATAACACTTTCCATATTCGTTGTTGAACTAGCACCACGACGCAAGCGGAAACAGACATCACGGATAATACTTGACAAATTAACAAAATCTAAAGGAGGAAGAATGGAGATCCATTTTGAGGCTGGTTTAAAAAGGCCACGTGATGCTACAGAGTCAGCCAAGTTAGTATCAGAGGCAGCTGTTGCCGTTAGGTGTCATGCACGTATCCTCCCAACATGGATCCAGTACAGGAATGAGAAAGACAATACCCAGTTTAACACCTTCCTTGACCATTTATCCGTAAGTAATGTTATTCATCACAATTAGTAATATTGTCTTGCTCTGTCCCATACTTTCTAGCTTCCTCCTAATAAGACTCACATTATTTTTTCAACAAATGAGGTTCAAGTTGGATCGAAAGATGATGCAACCAAACAAGCATGCACTCATGTTTTTCAGTCTGCTCTGCGACAGTATCGGTACCACCTTAGAAAATCTCACTTTGAAGGCAAGGCTAACAATGAAACCGCCCAAACATCTCCAGTGGAATATATTAAAGATGAAGACTGGACAGCCCTTGTTAAACACTGGTCTAATCCAAAGTATCAGGTAGGCTATATGTATTTGATCAGACCACATATTGAACTTGTATTTATGTATGTGCCTTACAAGTGTATCTTCTTCTAGGCTAACTGTTTGAAGAACAAGACCAACCGTTCTAAAGTGAAATTCCAACACACAACAGGATCTCGTAGCTATATTGCACACTGCGAGGCTCTTGTAAATAGCTGCTACTTCCTTCTTTTTTCTGTGCCATATTATCGTATCTATATTGACTTGTTCCAAATACAGAGGAAAGCCTGTGCGGACCAAAAAGAACCTGAACCGAATGCAGTGCAAATCTTCAAGGATTGCCACACCAGCAAGATGAAGGGCATGAGCACACCAGTTCAAGCCGTTGTTGTAAGTCCTTACTCCTCCTGCCTTTGAATTGATTGGTACTGTGATGTGTTCATTTAACTACTTGGTTTGCAGCCAATATCAGTTACTCTGTTCACTTTTATACATAGTTGTCTTAAAGTATCATTTCACCCAAGGTAGTCAGAATCCCGACTCGACTGCTAGAATCCTACGACTTCACGATTCTACGGAAGCATGTCGATCCAAATCCCACTATGAATCTGGACCAGGTAGAATCCATGTTGAGTCGCGATCCAAATCATAGAATCCTGTACAAAAAATTGTATAATCCCGACTATGCTATGGACTATGTCCGATTCTACTAATTTATCTAAGTCGTTTGTTTAGTTGTAGCAGAATAGTATGCCATCATCCAAACCCATTTTCATATACCTCATGGACCTTTATTCCCCTCCCAAGCCCAAACGCTCAGCCGCTAACACCTTTGATCTAGCTCTCAGAAACCCTAGATCGAAATTGAGGATCAGGCTTGTCGACAGATGGAATTTGTGTGAAAAGGAGGATCCTTCAAGACTGATCAGAGAAGGAGAGCAAGACCTTTCAAGGTTTAGCACTGCAAGTTAGATAGACAATTGGTCGACTCTTCACACACTCTAAAAAGAACCTAAGTAAATTTCCTGCATTGAAGGCTTAAATGTTATACATATTTCCCTCTCATATATGTTCCACACATGTGAGCTAGATGGTAGGTTAGCCATAAAAAAAGTGGAATACAACTAGCATTTATGTGTACGTTCTTTCCTCCATATTTGGTGTCAAAACTCAATAAAACCCATATAAATTTCTTGTGTGCATACAAAATATCCTATTTGAGTAAATCTAGTAGAATCCTCGATTTCGCGACTCGATCTTACGACTCGATTCTGTCTGAGGAAAATCGATTCGACTCCGAATCCCGACTCTGACTACCTTGATTTCACCTTACATGGTTTCAAAGAGATGAAAGATATTCTTTTGGTCTTGATCTGTATTCTAGTTGTTATGTTCACGTGCGCACACAATGATAAAATAGCCTGTTTGTTTTTCTATCTGTTCGCCCATGATATGAATGATGTCATACTATGTTCATCCTACTTTAAACCATGTCTCTTTATCCTTAGATGTTTGACGAATGTGAGGAAATAGACAATACAGCAGGCATGCTACATGGACATATGTTCCAAAACTGATTTTATTATGTAGTTGGCACTACAATACATGCTAATGTATTACAGTAGTTCACCAAAATAAGTTATGTATAAACATGTAACCTACTTTGTTTGTTTTTGTCTCATTAGTAACTTATCTGGTACACTAATCTACAAGTTCAAACTTTCAGGAAGCTATGGAAAAAATGATTGAACAGCCACAACCGCCTGAAGGTGACAAGGCTACCACAGGAACAATGTCACCTCTTGTTGCAGTGTGTCAGTATCTCTCCACTAATAGTGCAAAAAGCACCTTCCTGCGTAATTCTACGTTGGTTGTCAAGGTAACCTCGTCCAAATCGCCTACTGAACAAAATATTCCTGCTAGACAGGTGATATATCTATGCTCCAGACACAAGTCCAATCCCTAATGGACGTCGTTTTGGAAACAAGAATAGTGGTTGACAAATGTCGTGAAGATATGAATGGTTTTGAAACCAGACTATTAGACATTCGCTTTGTTGTTCAAGAGCAATGGCGAAAAAAAGGTGTAGATCGTGCTGCTCCATCAGATTCTACAGCCTAAAACATTAGCACTCAGGTCCAATGATCTGTGCTTATATACATCTGATGGTGCTTTTATCTGCAAGGACTGTAAACTTTATGCCAACAGGCCTTTTGTTGTGATACAACATTTATGATGCTGCCAAAGGCTGCAATAATTATGACGCTATTTTTGTATAGTGTAGGTTTACCATAGTAATGTATTCGGCCGAAAGCTTCATAGGAGCCCAACATGCCAACATTCATCGGGCCCATTCCAATTAGGCTAAAAACTATTATGGGCCGAAATTTGCATGTAGCCAACTAAAAATATCTGGGCCTAAATCAGCATAAGATTTCATATTTTTCTGGAAGGCCTGTGCCCATAGTGGGCCTTTAACAGGCCTAAACATAATTTGGGACCTCAGTAACAATAAGCCGTTTACAGGTGTAAATATCTCGAGCCCATAAAATACATGGGCCTTTAAAAGACCGAAAGTGAGATTGGGCCCATTTACGATGCAGATCTTTCATAGGACGAAATTCGGACGGGCCATAAATGCGCCGACCTAATACACGGGCCTTTAACAGGCCGGAAGTTCGGTCGGGCTAGATTATCGTCATTTTTATATGGGTCGTTAATGGTCCCGATGTGACGTTGGGCCACATATGGCCCATGGATTTCGTTCGACGTTAACATGCCGAAAATCACAACAGGCCGAAGTGGCCCAAATCTATAGTGGGCCTCTAGCAGGCCGAATGTCAGACATGGCCGAATAGGACCCAAATCCTTCACGGTCGTTTATGGGCCGAAAGTTCCAATGGCCTGTAAATGGTCCCAAATGAAGCAGGACCTTTAACAGGCCAGAAATACAACGGGCTGTAATTCGGCCCATACACTTAGCGGACTTTTAACGGGCCAGTAGTGACCATGGGCCGCGATGATGACAAGTTTAGGACAGGCCGTTGACGGGCCGATTTCACACTAGCCATACGGGCCTTAACTGAGAATGTTTGGCCTTTAGCTGGGCCGGCCCATTATGGTCCGCAAAATCTCGCGGGCCTTTAGCTAGGCCGGCCCATTATGGCCCACAAAATCTCACGGGCCTTTAGCTGGGCCGGCCCATAATGATACGCAAAATCTCATGGGCCTTATGCTAGGCTGGCCCATTATGCACCGCAAAATCATGTGAGCCTTTAGTTGGGCCGACCCATTTAAACTTTATGGGCCACTTTTGGGCCGGTCCACGTGTCAACGTATCATAGGTGCATCTCACCCATTGGATGAGTGCACCTGTGCCAACGCGGAGCTGACACGTGTTTCCATCAGCCAATCATAATTTTACACGTGGAAAATCCCCATTGGTCCGGGCTG
This sequence comes from Triticum urartu, assembly GCF_056163025.1. Classification (NCBI taxonomy): domain Eukaryota; kingdom Viridiplantae; phylum Streptophyta; class Magnoliopsida; order Poales; family Poaceae; genus Triticum; species Triticum urartu. Next base: position 273,377,160 of record NC_141875.1, read on the forward strand.
TTAACGGGTTATCGGATCCAAAACCGGACCCGATAGCTTAACGGCGTTCCATTACGGTGGATGCCACGTGTCGGTCACCCTTGACGAAAGCACTTCTGTGACGCGCGATTTATCGTCATGGAAGTGGACACTTCCGTGATGATAATTTTGGTAATGTCATGGAACACTTCTACGACAGCACATGTATGACTATCTTCATTCTGTCATAAATTTGTCATGGATGTACATGCATGAACGTGACCTATTGTGACAAACACGTATCATCACAGAAGTGTATTTTTTGTAGTGTTTAGGCCTCATGTTTACTCATATCAATGGCATAATCAACTAGCGAGCAATAATAATAAATCTCGGATGACAACACTTTCTCAAAACAATCATAACATGATATAACAAGATGGTATCTCGCTAGCCCTTTCTGAGGCCGCAAAACATAAATGCAGAGCACCCCTGAAGATCAAGGGCTGACTAGACATTGTAATTCATGGTAAAAGAGATCCGGTCACAGTCATACTCAATGTAAATTAATAGCAATGCATGTGAATGACATCAGTGCTCACCAACTAGTTCTTTTTAATAAGAGGATGATGACTCAACATAAAACTAAATAGATAGGCCCTTCGCAAAGGGAAGTAGGAATTTGTAGAGGTGCCAGAGCTCGAGTTTTGAAACAGATATAAATAATATTTTGAGTGGCATACTTTCATTGTCAACATAACAACCAAGAGATCTCGATATCTTCCATGGTACACACATTATAGGCGGTTCCCAAACAGAATGGTAAAGTTTATACTCCCCCACCACCAACAAACATCAACCCATGGCTTGTCCGAAACAATGGGTGCCGTCCAACTAACAACAATCCTGGGGGAGTTTTGTTTGCAATTATTTTGATTTGATTTGAGCATGGGACTAGGCATCCCGGTTACCGGCCATTTTCTCGTGAATGATGAGCGGAGTCCACTCATCGTGAGAATAACTCACCTTGCATGGAAGATATAGACAGCCCTAGTTGATACATGAGCTATTCGAGCATACGAAACGGAATTTCATTTGAAGGTTTAGAGTTTGGCACATACTAATTTACTTGGAATGACAGGTAAATACCACATATAGGAAGGTATGGTGGACTCATATGGAATAACTTTGGGGTTTATGGAAGTGGATGCATAAGCAGTATTCCTGCTGAGTACAAGTGAAGTCTAGAAAGTGGCTGGGAAGCAACCAACTAGAGAGCGACAATAGTCATGAACATGCATTAAGATTAATCAACAATGAGTTCAAGCATGAGTAGGACATAAATCACCGTGAACATAAATATCGTGGAGGCTATGTTGATTTTGTTTCAACTACATGTGTGAACATGTGCCAAGTCAAGCCACTCGAATCGTTCAAAGGAGGATACCGCCCTATCATACCACATCACAACCATTTTTATAACATGTTGGCACGCAAGGTAAAGCATTATAAACTCCTAGTTAATTAAGCATGGCATGAGCAACTATAATCTCTAATTGTCATTGCAAACATGTTTCATTCATAATAGGCTGAATCAGGAATGATGAACTAATCATATTTACAAAAACAAGATAGGTCGAGTTCATACCAGCTTCTCTCATCTCATCCAGTCCATCATATATCGTCATTATTGCCTTTCACTCGCATGACCGAATGGTGTGGATAATAATAATACTGCACGTGCATTGGACTAAGCTGGAATCTACAAGCATTTAATACAAGACAGAAGACAAGGTAATATGGGCTCTTAATTAAATCAACAATAATGCATATGAGAGCCACTCAACATTTTCACCATGGTCTTCTCCTCTCGACCCCCAAAGAATAAGAAAAGAAATAAAACTATTTACATGGGAAGGATCCCAACAAGCAAAAGAAGAACGAGAAATCTTTTTTGGGTTTTCTTTTAGTTACTACTACTACATGCATGGAAAGTAAACTAGCTAAAAGCTACAACTAATTTTTTTTTCGGTTTTCTTAAGGTTTCTCAAACACACAAGAATAAGGCTTAGAAAAGAAAATAAACTAGCATGGATAGTAGAATGAACAAGTATGAACACCAAAAACTAGAATGAGAGTATGAACATGACTGTAATGTCAGTGAGAAATACGTAGTCCCCCAATCTTAGGCTTTTGGCCTAAGTTGGTCTATGCCCACGGATCGAAGCTACTCTCTCCGATGTACTGAGGAGGGTCCTCAGGGTGCCACTGGTTGGCGATCTCCTCCGGATCCCACTGATAAACATACCATATATAAGGGTCAAGTGGTGGCTCAGGCTCAGGCTCTGGGACTTGTGTCAGCCTCCAGTATGCATAAATGGCCTCGGGTAAGATGAGGTACATGCCTACAAGTATGTTAAACAAAGAGGGTGCAGGTAAGGTAATAGTCTCACAGTGAGTTTTATCAAATATCAAATTATAGTTAAGCATCTTCCTCTTATTTTTAATAATAAATTCATGTGCTACCATACTCTTATAATCTAGAAAAATAGGGGGCAACAACTTTTCCCATTTCTTATAATGCCTAATAGGTATTTCAAAGTGTTTAGCAAGTCATGAAGCAAATATGCCTCCGAAGATGGGGCCCTTTGTACGGTTCAGGCTTAATCGTTTAGCAACAATAGTGCATAAGCTGAAAGGTGTATCACGAAACAAAGCATGGCACAAAATGACAAGATCAGGAGCACTAAGATTTCCACTGTTCCCGCGACCAATTAAGCCTCTACTAGCAAATATCGCAAAGTAACATAGAACAGGAAAATCTATACTAGTAATTCTTGCACCAGAAACTTTCCTCGTTTCCCCTACAACAATTCTATCAATAAATCCACCCACATCACTACGATGTGGTTCCTCGATGCTGCCCACAAAGGTTATCTTGCAGACCTGACAAAAATCATGGTGTGACATCTCCTTAACCTCATCATATAAGTGAAACTCCACTGAAGGTGGTGATTTCTTAGCATGGAAATAAAATTTTTGCACGAAAACATTAGTGAGTATGAGATACTGTTCGCGCTGGTCGTGGAAGAAGTCGGTGAGGCCTGCATTGTCAGCCATGTAATAAAAGTCGTCATAAATTCTGGCGGCTCTCAAGAACGCATCACAAGGCCATTCGCACGGCCGAACCACCTCAACGCGAGGAAGATTGTATTTGGGCTTTTTATTCTCCTCATTCTGCTTATCCTTTGAGGTTCGGCTTGAAGAGCTCCTCAACAATCTCTTCATCATTTTCTTTCTCTGAAAAATTTCTGAAATTTTTTAGTGACTCAAAATAAAAGTGAACCAAACTCAACAAGATTGATATCAACTACTCCCATAGGTGCCTAGAGGCTATATCATGCATTAAAACTACTTTTGACCATATAAATTTAACATGCAAGCTCAAGAACAAGGTCACCTTGGTAGCAAAAATTTGCAATAAATAAAGCACTAGAACAAAAACTAATTGGACCTTTGGAGGAGTCACATACCGAAGAACAATCCCCCAAAACAGTTTTGTGAATGGAGCTTTGAGCAAAGAGATCGGAAATGGCAGCAAGATGAGATAGAGCACGGGTGTGAGCTATGGGAGGATTTTTCTAACAAGGTTGATCAAGTCTTGGTAACAAACTCTTTCCGAATAACATGAAACCGAAGAATTTTCGAATAACACTAGGTTACCTCAACGGGGATATGCATGTCCCCAACAATAAGAATATCATATTTCTTCTTGATAGTAGGAAGAGGGAATTCAAAACCTCCAATAGTAATCGTTGAAATTTTTCCAATAGAATTGATATTGTGGACTTGAGGTTGTTTCCTCAGAAAGTGTACCATATACTCATTACCATTAACATGAAAAGTGACATTGCCTTTGCTGCAATCAATAACAGCCCCTCCAGTATTCAAAAAGGGTCTACCAAGGATAATCGACATACTATCGTCCTTAGGAATATCAAGAATAACAAAATCCGTTAAAATAGTAACGTTTGCAACCACAATAGGCACATCCTCACAAATATTGATAGGTATAGCAGTTGATTTATCGGCCATTTGCAAAGATATTTCAGTAGGTATCAACTTATTCAAATCAAGTCTATGCTATAAAGAGAGATGCATAACACTAACACCGGCTCCAAGATCACATAAAGCAGTTTTAACATAGTTTCTTTTAATGGAGCATGGTATAGTTGGTACTCCTGGATCTCCTAGCTTCTTTGGTATTCCACCTTTAAAAGTATAATTGGCAAGCATGGTGGAAATTTCAGCTTCTGGTATCTTTCTTTTACTTGTAACAATATCTTTCCTATACTTAGCATAAGGATTCATTTTAAGCATATTAGTCAAACGCATACACGAAAAGATAGTTCTAATCATTTCAGCAAAGCGCTCAAAATCCTCATCATCCTTTTTCTTGGATGGTTTAGGAGTAAAAGGTATGGGTTTCTGAACCCATGGTTCTCTTTCTTTACCGTGCTTCCTAGCAACGAAGTTTGTCTTATCATAACGTTGATTCTTTGATTGTGGGTTATCAAGATCATCAGTATAGGTTCAATCTCTACATCATTGTTATTGCTAGGTTGAGCATCAACATGAACATCATCATTATCACTAGGTTCATATTCATTACCAGATTGTGTTTCAGCATCAGAAATAGAAATATCATTGGGATTCTCAGGTGTGTCAACAACAGGTTCACCAGAAGCATGCAAGGTCCTATCATTTTTCTTTTTTTTCTTCTTAGAAGGACTAGGTGCATCAAGATTAGTTCTCTGAGAATCTTGCTTAACTCTCTTAGGGTGGCCCTCAGGATACAAAGGCTCCTGAGTCATTCTACCCCCTCTAGTCATAACTCTAACAACATTATCATTTTTCTTATTATTTAATTCATTGAGCAAATCATCTTCTGCTTTAAGCACTTGTTCTACTAGAGTGGCAACCATAGAAGCATGTTTACTAATAAGTTTAAGGTCACCTTTAACTCTAGACATATAATCACTCAGGTGTTCAACCATATAAGCATTACATTTCAATTGTCTACCAACATAAGCATTGAAGTTTTCTTGTTTAACAATAGAATTATCAAACTCATCCAAGCATTGGCTAGCAGACTTATTATGAGGAATATCACCTTCATCAAATCTATAGAGAGAATTTACCTTTACTACCTATGTCGGGTTATTAAGACCATGTATTTCTTCAATAGGTGGTAAATTCTTAACATCTTTAGCTTTAATACCCTTTTCTTTCATATCTTCAGGACTGAGAAATAGAATACCCCTTTTCTTTGGAGTTGGCTTAGCAGTTGGTTCAGGAAGTGTCCAATCATTATCATTACTCAATATATTATTCAATAGCAATTCAGCTTGCTCAACAGTTCTTTCCCTGAAAACACAACCAGCACAACTATCCAGGTGGTCTCTGGAAGCATCGGTTAGTCCATTATAAAAGATATCAAGTATTTCATTTTTCTTGAAAGGATGATCAGGCAAAGCATTAACTAATCGGAGAAGCCTCCCCCAAGCTTGTGGGAGACTCTCTTCTTCAATTTGCACAAAATTATATATTTCCCTTAAGGCAACTTGTTTCTTATGAGCGGGGAAATATTTAGCAGAGAAGTAATAAATCATATCCTGGGGACTACGCACACAACCAGGAGTAAGAGAATTAAACCATGTTTTAGCATCACCCGTTAATGAGAACGAAAATAGCTTAAGAATATAGTAGTAACAAAAATTTTCCTCATGAGTGAACAGGGTGGCTATATCATTCAATTTAGTAAGATGTGCCACAACAGTTTCAGATTCATGGCCATAAAAAGGACAAGATTCAACCAAAGTAATTAACTTAGGATCAACAGAGAAATCACAATCCTTATCAGAAATACAGATAGGTGAAGTAGCAAAAGCAGGGTCTTATTTCATTCTAGCATTCAAAGACTTTTCTTTCAGATTAGCTAACAGTTTCTTAAGATCATATCTATCTTTGCAAGAAAAAAGGTCTCTAGCAGTTTCTTCATCCATAACATAACCCTTAGGCACATTAGGCAATTCATATCGAGGGGGAGAATCTTCATCATCACTTTCATCAATATTATCTGTTTCAATAATTTCATTCTCTCTAACCCTAGCAAATTGTTCATCAAGAAATTCACCTAATGGCACATTATTATCAAGCATAGAAGTAGTTTCATCATAAGCATCATGCATAGCCGAAGTGGCATCATCAATAACAAGTGGCATATCAGAGTCAATAACAGGTATAGGTGCCCCACATTTACTCATAATAGAAGGTGAATCAAGTGCAGAGCTAGATGATAGTTCCTTACCTCCCCTCGTAGTTGAGGGAAAAATCTTGGTTCTTTCATCTTTCAAGTTCCTCATAGTGATCAAAATATATAAATCCCAACTGACTCAAAGAATAGAGCTATGCTCCCCGGCAATGGCGCTAGAAAATAGTCATGATAACCCACAAGTATAGGGGATCACAACAGTTTTCAAGTGTAGAGTATTCAACCCAATTTTATTGATTCGACACAAGGGGAGCCAAAGAATATTCTCAAGTATTAGCAATTAATTTTTCAATTCAACCACACCTGAAAGACTTAATATCTGTAGCAAAATATTTAGTAGCAAATTAGTATGGAAGTAACGGTAACGGTGACAAAAGTAACAGTAGTAGTTTTTGTAGCAATCGTAATAGTGGCAAGGGAAAAGTAAATAAGGAAAGAAAATTATGTGAAAAGTTTGTAGGCAATGGATCAATGTTGGATAATTATGTCGGATGCAATTCCTCATGCAACAATTATAACATAGGGTGACATAGAACTAGCTCCAGTTCATCATTGTAATGTAGGCACGTATTTCGAATATAGTCATACGTTCTTGTGGAAAAGAATCTGCATGACATCTTTTGTCCTACCCTCCCATGACAGCGGGGTCCTATTGGAAACTAAGGGATATTAAGGCCTCCTTTTAATAGAGTACCGGACCAAAGCATTAACAGTTAGTGAATACATGAACTCCTCAAACTACGGTCATCACCGGGAGTGGTCCCGATTATTGTCACTTTGGGGTTGCCGGATCATAACACATAGTTGGTGGCTATTGACTTGCAAGATAGGATCAAGAAATCACATATATTCATGAAAACATAATAGGTTCAGATCTGAAATCATGGCACTCGGGCCCTAGTGACAAGCATTAAGAATAGCATAGTCATAGCAACATCAATCTTAGAACATAATGGATACTAGGGATCAAACCCTAACAAAACTAACTCGATTACATGGTAAATCTCATCCACCCATCATCGTCCAGCAAGCCTACGATGGGATTACTCACGCACGGCGGTGAGCATCATGAAATTGGTGATGGAGGACGGTTGATGATGACGATGGCGAAGGATTCCCCTCTCCGGAGCCCCGAGCGGACTCCAGATCAGCTCTTTCGAGGAAGATTAGGGCTTGGCGGCGACTCCATATCGTAAAACGTGATGAATCCTTCTCTCTGATTTTCTCCCCGAAAGTGAATATATGGAGTAGGGGTTGAGGTTGGTGGAGTCCCAGAGGGCCCACGAGGCAGGGGCGCGCCTCGGGGGGGGGGGGCGCCCTGCACCCTCATGGACAGGGTGTGGGCCCCCTGATGTTGATTCTTTCGCCAATATTTTTCATTAATTCCAAAACGTGTCTCCGTGGATTTTCAGGTCATTCCGAGAACTCTTATTTCTGCACAAAAATAACACCATGGCAGTTCTGCTAAAAACAGCGTCAGTCCGGGTTAGTTCCATTCAAATCATGCAAGTTAGAGTCCAAAACAAGGGCAAAAGTGTTTGGAAAAGTAGATACGTTGGAGACGTATCATCCTCCACCTCCTGCTCGCGCTCGATCCGGAGCTTCCTCAAGTCACCCATCAGTTCCTCGACGACCTTTGTCCACGTCATCCTCGAGGCACTGCTGTGCTCATGTAGCATCTTCCAGCTAGCGGCCTCCTCCTCCTTCTCGGCGAGCGCCTTGAGGAGCTTCACATTGTCACCCATGAGTTACTCGATGAGGCCGGTCGCCTTGTTAACCGAGGCATTGATGTCTACTACACGACCTTCTTCTTGTAGACGTTGTTGGGCCTCCAAGTGCAGAGGTTTGTAGTACGGTTGCAAATTTCCCTCAAGTGGATGACCTAAGGTTTATCAATCCGTGGGAGGCATAGGATGAAGATGGTCTCTCTCAAACAACCCTGCAACCAAATAGCAAAGAGTCTCTTGTGTCCCCAACACACCCAATACGATGGTAAATTGTATAGGTGCACTAGTTCGGCGAAGAGATGGTGATACAAGTGCAACATGGATGGTAGATATAGGTTTTTGTAATCTGAAAATATAAAAACAGCAAGGTAACGAATGATAAAAGTGAGCGAAAACGGTATTGCAATGCTTCGAAACAAGGCCTAGGGTTCATACTTTCACTAGTGCAAATTCTCTCAACAAGGATAACATAATTGGATCATATAACAATCCCTCAACATGCAACAAAGAGTCACTCCAAAGTCACTAATAGCGGAGAACAAATGAAGAGATTATTGTAGGGTACGAAACCACCTCAAAGTTATTCTTTCTGATCGATCAATTGGGCTATTCCTATAAGTGTCACAAACAGCCCTAGAGTTCGTACTAAAATAACACCTTAGGACACAAATCAACCAAAACCCTAATGTCGCCTAGATACTCCAATGTCACCTCAAATCCGCGGGTATGATTATACGATATGCATCACATAATCTCAGATTCATCTATTCAACCAACACAAAGAACTTCAAAGAGTGCCCCAAAGTTTCTACCGAAGAGTCAAGGCGAAAACGTGTGCCAAGACCTATGCATAAGTTCACAAGGTCACAGAACTCGCAAGTTGATCAACAAAACATACATCAAGTGGATCACGTGAATATCCCATTGTCACCACAGATAAGCACATGCAAGACATACATCAAGTGTTCTCAAATCCTTAAAGACTCAATCTGATAGGATGACTTCAAAGGGAAAACTAAATTCATCACAAGGAGATAGAGGGGGAGAAACATCATAAGATCCAACTATAATAGCAAAGCTTGCGGTACATCAAGATCATGCCATATCAAGAACATGAGAGAGAGAGAGATCAAACACATAGCTACTGGTACATACCCTCAGCCCCGAGGGTGAACTACTCCCTCCTCGTCATGGAGAGCACCGGGATGATGAAGATGGCCACCGGTGATGGATCCCGCCTCCGGCAGGGTGCCGAAATAGGGTCCTGATTGGTTTTTGGTGGCTACACAGGCTTGCGGTGGTGGAACTCCCAATCTAGGTTTCTTTTCGGGGGTTTCTGTATTTATAGGAATTTTTGGCGTCGGCCTCACGTCAGAGGGGTTCTCCGAGTCATCCACGAGATAGGGGCGAGCACAGGGGGGTAGGGCGCGCCCTCCACCCTCGTGGATGGCTCGGGACTCTTCTGGCCCAACTCTTTTACTTCGGGGGCTTCTTTTGGTCCATAAAAAATCATCAAAAATTGGCACGTCAATTGGACTCTGTTTGGTATTCCTTTTCTGTAAAACTCAAAAACAAGGAAAAACAGAAACTCGCACTAGGCTCTAGGTTAATAGGTTAGTCCCAAAAATCATATAAAATAGCATATAAATGCATATAAAACATCCAAGATAGATAATATAATATAATGGAACAACCAATAATTATATATACATTGGAGATGTATCAGGCATTGCTGATCTCGAGCAACTTCATCAGGCCGTCGACCAGCCCTGCTGGTTAATGAGGCCAGCGAGAATGTCGTCGTTGCCGGCCAAGGACTTCAGGAATGCTAGCTCATTGCGATGGCCGATGCGGCGAGTGCGCTTGTGAGAGCCCTCACGTGCCCGTGAGAGCTCGTTCGAGGGCTCCACGGCGCCCCGGGACATCTCTGCTACGGCTGCAACTTCGCGGTGGGATATCTCTAGTGCTTCCGCGGCCTTGGTCTTTGCTTCCTGGTTATATGTCCACCCAAAACTCCTCCTACCGGTCATGGCGGAACGACTTGACAGGAAAGACCAGTTTTGTGGGTGATGAGGAGACGAACTGTGAAGTAATTTTCGAGTGGGTAGGTCTTATAGCCCAGTGCTAAGTGTGAACACATATTAGTTTGATAGGTGTGATCAGATTTGCAATTACTTATTGAGTTGTAATATGCAATGTGACAAGAAACAAGGTCAAAATTTATTGATGGTTCTGGGCCTACAAAGCCCGGTCTATTGTTCCGGCTTATTGCGTTCTCGGATGTACGTGTATGTGTCTGCCCACCACACACAGTCAAGATATTACTATCATGTCCTATTGATGCACCGTCGCGCCTCCCACGGGGTGCCAGAAGGTTGACCAAGTGGTTGCTCGCCGTTGAGGCGGCCGCGGCGTGCTCTGCTCCTCGTTGAGGCGGCCATGGCGCGCTCTGCTCGCGTCCGTCTGCGTGTTCTGCTCGCCATTGAGGCGGCCGCGGCGCGCTCCGCTCTAGCATCTCTGCGCGCTCTGCTCGCCATTGAGGCAAATTTACAATGGCAACGGTTAATAATTGTCTTACATATTCAGGATAACATAAAATGCCACATGCGGCAAGGCCCAGAACACTCACGACCTACATATGCATACAATTCTATACCTACTAATAAAGCAAGGTGCGTTTCGCTAATTTTTTCATCCGTTCACCTATATTATATTTTTGAGATTTATTTTCTATCCAAGGTGGTACTATTTTTATGGTCTGTCCTAAAAATTATACCAAAAACGTTTAGAAAAACCACATGGGCCACGTTCGCAGCGCGCACTTAAGCCTGCTCCTGCACCACAACAGATTGGGCCTCAGCCTGCTCTCTGCGGCCCGTCTATGTCTCTGATTGACATCCCACAAATGTGTTAAAAAATAAAGGCCAGGTAAGGATTCAAACCGAAGACCTCTTACTTCATAGGTAAGTTAATGCAACAACCAACTAAGACAACTAATTATTGTGGCTACAACTAGGTTGTATTATATCTCTATGATTTCAAACGGGATTGGGCCTGCGCTCTGGCTGCTGGGTGAGCTCCACAAGCGCCACGTATATACATATAGCATCAATGTACAAAAAAATCCTACCACTAAAATAGTATGCCGTGATAAAAAAACAGTATGTATTGATGTAGTGTTGCACCGCTGGGCCTACTCAGCATAAAATCACCGCAAAAAAGCATAAAATCCCAACAATATTGGGCCTTCTTTTATGCGTAGGGAGCCACACAACCATATTTCATGTTAAATTGTCCCACCTGCTTCTTTAGACCGTCTCTTTCCAGTTTATATAAGTTTGCAGTTGAGTTTGAGTATCAACAAGATCGCTAAAATAGACAATCAGGATCGCTGATTAAAGGAATCATTGGCTGTCTTGGAGGGTGAATTAAAGGAATGATGGATAGAGGATTGTGCAATGGAAAGATATTCACGTACATGCAAGAATGGATCGTGCACAGGCAGGATTTGTGGGCTGATGTGATGCAAGGCCCTTATGGGAAGGAATCGACTATGGAATTAATGGGATTGAGAAATCTATATATCTACCGCTTTCGTGAATTTTAAAAAATTCCACCAATTTCTAAAAAATGTTCGTCTATTCTAGAAATTTTCACCCATTCAAAAGAAAATGCTTAAAGACTGCTCGCAATATTTTTTCATATTTATAAAAATGTTTGTAAATAGTAAAAAAGTGCTTCCAAATTTGGAAAAATGTTCACAAATGATCGAAGCTATGTAATTAAACAGTAATGCTTCTGAGTCTTTGTGACTATATACCCGCGTGGATTTTGAAGAATTAACTACCGGGGTGGATCGGAATATTATAGTATGTTTTTTTTAATGTTTCTTGAAATTTAGAACAATTCTTTCTATTTTTTTGACAACCACGATATTTTTTTCGAAAATGTGAACATTGCTTCAATTTGTGAATAAACTTGAAAAAAGAAACTTTTTCTTGCATTTGTGAACAAATTTTCAAAATCATGTGATGAGATGTGAACAAAATGTGGTCATCGCCAGTGAAGATTATGAAAAAAAAGTTCCTCCGTTGCAACGCATGGGCCCTTTTGCTAGTATAATAAAAATAGGCTAAAAGGCTGAGCTGGCGGCCTTCCGATGACGGTCTTCTCGGACTCCATGATTAATATAGCACCCTTGCAGCCGTTCACTCAAAAGTGTCCCGACCCGCCTCCTCCTACGGAGCTGCTGGTTCTGGGAGGCTCTTGGGGCTGCTGGTCCTCTTCCATAAGAGTTTGACAACATGCAATCGTGCGTATGATATCTCCGTGGAACCGCTCCATTTCCATGTCTCGATCCTGGTAGCAAATTCCGTCCATCACCTGCATCCTGAAGATACCACATTGGTGATGTTCTACTTCATCGAGGACGTCAACTCCGCCAAGGGTGTGCTCGAGCCTGCCCACCACATCATCGGGATCGAGGTTGACATGGCCGCCGCAGGCAATGATGAAGCCGCAGGCTGCCTGTGCCTTGACTGAATCGCGGAGGTCCTCTACCCATTCCTTATGGGGCATCAAGCTCTTGATGAGCACTGGTGACGGCTGCTCTTCGGGTGGGTCCTCGATCATGCCACCAAGAAGCTCTGGATCTTTTGCATGGTGGATGGCAAACTCCTCATCACACCTCCTCTGCAATATCTCGATTGTGTTCCCAAGGACTACCATGCCAATATCACTGCCGATGGGCCATGGTGCCTGCACCGGCCGATGAAGCTTTTGCTCCCCGACCTTCTCTGGCTCGTTCTCCTCGCCTCAGATGTAACGCGGGTAGGGGTGACGTCGAAGCTTTGGTCGTTGCCTGGCATGCTTGGAATAACTAATGGTGGATGGTTGAGGGCTAGATCTGCGCAGAGTGTCGCGACGGTGCGTTGCCGCCTGGGATATATGCAGCAAGCCATTAGCTGGTGGCAGGAAACCAATGAGGGTAGAGGCGTGGATTTTACAATTCACACATGTGGAGCGCGGGAAGACTAAGTGGAGCACACACACAACCCGAATACCATATGTGGTGCCACGTGTTATTTATCACACACGTGTTATCATAAGGAAACATATGTGTAACTTACTAATCATCGCACACGAGTACTCACGGATGCATCGTGTGCGATACTCCTAGCCACCGCAAGCAACTAGTTTGCATTTTTCAAAGTTTTTTGGACGAACAGAATCGCGCATGAACTAACTATAGTAACCGTCTGTGTTATAATTTCTCATCGCAAATAGCTCATCCGAGTGGGTTGTTTGCTGCATATCACACACATCTTGTTTATACGAATTGTTTGTGTTCTTTTGGCTCATCGCAAACTGTTCATCTATGTGAACTGTATGCCGCATATCACACACATCTTGTTAAGTTGATCCGTTTCTATTCTCTTCCCTAATCAAAAACAGTTCGTCCGACTGAACCGTATGCCATATATCACACACACCTTGATCTGGCTGACCATTTCTGTTGTATTCCCTAACAGCACACAGTTCATCGGAGTGAACTTTATGCCGTATATTGCACACACATTGATGTGGCTACCCGTTTCTGTTGTTCTGACTCATCGCAAACAGTTATTCTGGATCAACCGTATGACCCGCATCGCACACATAACTATAATCTGAACCGTGTATGATGTCTCCGCCATCACAAATGTTTTGCATCTTTTTTATGATGTTTTTACATCCCCGTTTGCGATTAATGCACCACACACAGTTTCGTCAAATGTCTCTAATCATAGTGTCGCGTTAGCAGCATTCTGTAGTAGTGATGGTTTACCTCTTTCTCTTAAACAAGTTTTGGATTCCATATTAAAAATGCTTTTCTTGGAGGAGATGCCTTTGATACTTATGAAAAGATGAAAACCATATTTTGGCATTCCAAAGGTGAAAATGTTGAATCAGCTACTCTTACATGCTTTTAAAATGAATCAAAGAGATGAAGACTAGTTTAGATGCAATTTTTCTAAGTGTGCTTAATACTTCTTCTACTATTAATGGCCACGTGCTTTCTAAAAATAGAAAGATAAATGCTCAGGACAAGAAATTCTCTCTTTACTGCCAAAAGGGAGAAGATGACAATACTTAGATCTATGTGTTTTTATGCCTAGCTAAGGGCGTTAAACAATAGCGCTTGTTGGGAGGCAACCAATTTTATTTTATTTTTCTTGCTTTTTTGGTCTTGTTTTGCAATAAATAATTCATCTAGCCTCTGGTTAGATGTGTTTTTGTGTTTTAATTTGTGTTTTTGCCAAGTAATACCTTTGGGATGGCTTACGGTGATAGTTGTTTTGATCCTGCTGAAAAACAGAAACTTTTGCACCCAGGAAAATAATTTTAATTTTTTATAGAAAAGTGATTTTGATATGATTCTTTTTGCACAAGATTGGTAAAAAAATTCCTAGGTTGTCCTAATATTTAAGAATTTATGGAGTTACAAAAGTATTTGAGAGTTACAGATTGCTACAGACTGTTCTGTTTTTGATAGATTCTGTTTTCTATGTGTTGTTTTCTTATTTTTGATGAATCTATGGGTTGTATCGGGGGGTATGAACCACGGAAAAGTTGGAATACAGTAGATATTACACCATTATAATTAAATAATGAGTTCACAACAGTAGCAAAAGTGGTGATTTATTTTCTTATACTAACGGAGCTTATGAGATTTTCTGTTGAGTTTTGTGTTGTGAAGTTTTCAGGTTTTGGGTAAAGATTCGATGAAATATGGAATGACGAGTGGAAAGAACCTAATCTTGGGGATTCCCAAGGCACCCCAAGGTAATATTCAAGGACAACTAAGAGCCTAAGCTTGGGTATGCCCCAGATGGCATAACCTCTTTCGTCTTCGTCTATCGGTAACTTTACTTGAGGCTATATTTTTATTCACCACATGATATGTGTTTTGCTTGGAGTTCATCCTTGTTGTACACACCTTTCGAGAGGGACACGCATGAATCACTATTTATTTGAATACTCTATGTGCCTCACTTATATATTTTGAGCTAGGCAATTTTGCTCTAGTGCTTCACTTATATCTTTTTAGAGCACGGTGGTGGTTTTATTTTGTAGAAATTATAGAACTCTCATGCTTCACTAATATTATTTTGACAATCTGTCTAAACATCATGGTGATTTGCTTTGGTTATGAATTTAGTCCTAATATGGTAGGCATCCAAGAGGGATATATTAAAAACTTTCATATCTAGTGCATGGAATACTATGAGAAGTTTGATTCCTCATGATTGTTTTGAGATATAAAGATGGTGATATTAGAGTCATGCTAGTGAGTAATTGTGGATTGGAGAAATAATTCTGTTAAAGTTTGTGATTCCTATAGCATGCACATATGGTGAACCGTTATGTGATGAAGTCGGAGCATGATTTATTTATTGATTGTCTTCCTTATGAGTGGCGATCGGGCACGAGCGATGGTCTTTTCCTAATGGTCTATCCCCCTAGGAGCATGCATGTAGTACTTATGTGAGTTCTTTATGACTAATGTTGAGTCCATGGATTATACACACTCTCACCTTTCCACCATTGCTAGCCCCTCTAGTACTGCACAACTTTTGCCAGTGCCATACACCCACCTATTACCTTCCTCAAAACAGTGACCATACCTACCTATTATGGCATTTCCATAGCCATTCCGAGATATATTGCCATGCAACTTCCATCATTCCATTCATTATGACACATACCATCGTTGTCATATTGCTTTGCATGATCATGTAGTTGACATCGTATTTGTGGTAAAGCCTCCTTTCATAATTTTTTTCATCCATGTCACTCTTGACTCATTGCACATCCTGGTACACCGCCGAAGGCATTCATATAGAGTCATATTTTTTTCTAAGTATCGAGTTGTAATTCTTGAGTTGTAAGTATAAAAAAGTGTGATGATCATCATTATTAGAGAATTGTCCCATGTGAGGAAATGATGATGGAAGCTATGATTCCCTCACAAGTTGGGATGAGTCTCCGGACTTTACAAAAAAAACAAAAGAGGCAACGAAACCCACCAAATAAAAAAATGAGAGAAAAGAGAGAAGGGGCAGTGTTACTATCCTTTTTCCACACTTGTGCTTCAAAGTAGCACCATGATCCTCATGATAGTGAGTCTCCTATGTTGTGACTTTAGCAAGCACAATATTTTATCCTTTGGCAAGCACAATATGCTGGAAAGATCCTGATATATAGCTAATTGGATGTGAGTTTTCATGAATTATTATTGTTGACATTACCCTTGAGGTAAAACATTGGGAGGCAAAAATATAAGCCCCTATCTTTCGTCCGATTAAAACTCCATACCCATAAATATTGTGTGAGTGTTAGCAATTATGAAAGACTAAATGATAGTTGAGTATGTGGACTTGTTGAAAAGCTCTTATATTGACTCTTTCCTATGTTATCATAAATTGCAATTGCATCAATGACTGAGATTAGACTTTGTTGGTTCTCAATGAAGTTTATGATTCATACTTTAAATTGTGATTGAATTGTTACTTTAGCATAAGAGATCATATGCCAATATATATACATATTGGTGTTCTAAGAATGATCATGATGCCCTCATGTCCGTATTTTATTTTTATCGACACCTCTATCTCTAAACATCTGGACATATTTTTCGATTTTGGCTTTCGCTTGATGACAAGCGAGGTCTAAGCTTGGGGGAGTTGATACGTCCATTTTGCATCATGCTTTTATATCGATATTTATTGCATTATGGGTTGTTATTACACATTATGTCACAATACTTATGCCTATTCTCTCTTATTTTACAAGGTTTACATGAAGAGGGAGAATGCCGGAAGCTGGGATTCTGGGCTGGAAAAGGAGCAAATATTAGAGACCTATTCTGCACAACTCCAAAAGTCCTGAAACGTCACGGAAATATTGGGCAAAAGAAGTTCCAGAGGGGGCCCACACCCTGGCCACGAGGGTGGGGGCATGCCCTACCCCCTGGGCACGCCCCCGGCCTCGTTGGCCCCCTGGTGGCCCTCCGATGCCCATCTTCCGCTATATCATGTCTTTCATCGAGAAAAAAACCATAAGCAAGCTTTCGGGAAGAAACTCCGCCGCCACGAGGCGAAACCTTGGTGGAACCAATCTAGGGCTCCGGTAGAGCTGTTCTGCCAGGGAAACTTCCCTCCGGGAAGGGAAATCATCACCATCGTCATCACCAACGATCCTCTCATCGGGAGGGGGTCAATCTCCATCAACATCTTCACCAGCACCATCTCATCTCAAACCCGGGTTCATCTCTTGTATCCAATCTTTGTATCCAAACCTCAAATTGGTACCCGTGGGTTGCTAGTAGTGTTGATTACTCCTTATAGTTGATGCTTGTTGGTTTACTTGGTGGAAGATCATATGTTCAGATCCATTATGCACATTAATACCCCTCTGATTATGAACATGAATATGCTTTGTCAGTAGTTACTTTTGTTCCTGAGGACATGGGAGAAGTCTTGCTATAAGTAGTCATGTGAATTTGGTATTCGGTCGATATTTTGATGAGATGTATGTTGTCATCCCTCTACTGGTGTCATGTGAACGTCGACTACATGACACTTCACCATTGTTTGGGCCTAGAGGGAGGCATTGGGAAGTAATAAGTAGATGATGGGTTGCTAGAGTGACAGAAGCTTAAACCCTAGTTTATGCGTTGCTTCGTAAGGGGCTGATTTGGATCCATATGTTTCATGCTATGGTTAGGTTTACCTTAATACTTTTGTTGTAGTTGCGGATGCTTGCAATAGGGGTTAATCATAAGTGGGATGCTTTTCCAAGTAAGGACAGTATCCAAGCACCGGTCCACCCACATATCAGATTATCAAAGTACCGAACGTGAATCATATGAACGTGATGAAAACTAGCTTGATGATAATTCCCATATGTCCTCGGGAGCGCTTTCCTTCATATAAGAGTTTGTCCAGGCTTCTCCTTTTCTACAAAAAGGATTTGGCCATCTTGCTGCACCTTATTTACTTTTATTACTTGCTACTCATTACAAATTACCTTATCACAAAACTATCTGTTACTCATAATTTCAGTGCTTGCAGAGAATACCTTACTGAAAACTGCTTATCACTTCCTTCTGCTCCTCGTTGGGTTCGACACTCTTACTTATCGAAAAGGCTACGATAGATCCCCTACACTTGTGGGTCATCAAGCATCCAAGAGGGAGCGAGTGAGTGACAACAATTAGTGAGTGAGGTACTTAACACGGCATGTGAGGCCACAATGATTTCTAACGACCTAATCTCTACTCCGAGTGGGTTTTCTTCTTTGGTGCTATGTCCCCTACATGACGACACGCCTATCCTCGACGAGTCCATACCTCAAATGGAGACGACGATGACTATGGTGGAAGAAGATGCACCCCCACATGGTTCCATCAAGATGTAGATGACCAAGACTTGGTCTTCGACACCTCACCTACGACACATGAGCAGTTCTCCAAAGGTAACATAGGTGATGGTGCTTCCCTTGTCCCACTAGTTGACTATTTTACGAATGATTGCTTTCATGATGTTGACACACATATTCCCATGCTTCATGCTAGTGCGACTTCCTCATGTCATGACTTACCTATTTATGATGAATATGATGACGAGCATGTCGAGTTGCCTAGTTGTGATGTTATGCTCCATAGGATACCATGTGAAAATTCTATTGGTCACATCATGTTTGATAATACTTTGAACTTGTCATTTGCTATGAGTGAGATCTCCGATATGGCATTATTTCAATCTCAACATAGTAGCTATGCATACCCCATTAAAATAAATCCCATTTGCAAATATGGCATAGATGACGAGATGATGGTCATTGACTTTTGTTTTTCATGTGATGATATTGCCATGCTTCCTTTACATGATTTGCGCAATTCATCTACTATGCCATGCCATGATCACAATGTTCCAAATATGCATTGTTTTGGATGTTGTCAATATTCTCCGTGTGATGTTTCCATTAATGCTCATGAGGAGACCCCCATACTTTCCTCATACATATTAGGAGATTTTGATGCATTCCATATATTGCATGATTCTCATAATTGCTTGCACCGTATGCATTCCATGAATAACAATGCTCTACATATTTCTTCTGATGCATTACACAATTTGAGTCTCCATTATGCTATACATAACAACAAACATATCATGATGGATGACATGTTTCTATATCACGCATCTCATTTATTCGAGCATTGGATATTTTTTGCTAACCAATACAAGCACGTGCGCATCATGATGGATGATGTGTACATCTACCACGCACACACAATTTTCCCTATGTCTTTGTTTTGTGTAGGTACTCACTTATACTCGTCAACTTCTCAATCCCAAGAGTTGACGAAACGAGCTCTTGTGATCAAAGATGACTTGGGATCCTATGAACTATCCTTCCCACCGCTCTCTTCGTGCAACGACTACGCGCGTCTCTCTCACTTGGCTCTCACATGGCTATGGGCTATATACCGCTTGTTGCTTCATGCTCATTTTACTGTGTTCACTTTGCATGCTATGCGTGTTCTTTGCCATGCAATTGTGTCCCTTGCTTGGATCTACCCATGATTCACCATTATGCTACTCCTATGTGTATTTGCATTCTTGGTTGAGATCCTTGTTGCTATTGCTATGTTTATCATGTGCCTCATGCTATTGATGCTATTTTTCTCATATCGTGCTTTCATGTTTGTGCTGTGTCATGTGAATTATTCATGCATACAATTTGCGCACATGACATGATTGCCATGATTACCTCTAGTATGTTGCATCTTCGCACTACTAGCACATATCACTTGATCGCTATGATTGCTTGCTTTGTTGTATCACCCATGTTCCTTTCTTACTCGCTTTCTTGGGTTGATGACATATATGTTCATGCCTCTCACTTGATTTGTCTTGATCATTGTTGCTTGCCTCCAATTGTTGCATCTATGCTTATTGATCTTGGAGACTTGGACATATTACTTGTGATGCATGCTTGTTTACTTGAGCCTATCGTATTTGGTTGTTCTCGCATCATATGCCTCCATACTATGAAAAACACCCTTGACCTTTCTTATGATAAGAATGATGAAAAAACTTGTTGGGTATCTCACCACTCAAATGATAGGTTTCGCATTCCTGCTAACCTCATTTGTTTTTCCGATTGTTTGTCATGTTCTTCCATTTTGAAGGATTCTCAAGGCATTTCCATCATGAAAAAACTTGGTCACGTGAAGGTGTACAGGATGCACAACTCCAACATTTTCGACATCCTCATAAAGGTGAACTCCTTCCCTTTGAGCCATCCTCAAATACACATATTGGATGGGTCACTCTTTCATTGTTGTTTCCTTCTTGTTGTCTACATGATACATCTCGCGAACGGAGGAGCGACATTGAAGATTGGCTCTATGGACCTTCAATTTGAGGAGCGCTTGGACTTATTGGAAGCACCTTCGAACCTCCACTCACGCCATGACATCGAGCATTGGTACACCAACACCTCCATATTTGTTGATTGTGCTCACACATGTCATGCTCATTGGACATCTCACGCACATGAAAAATTTGCATCTTATGCATGGATTGACTCATATTACGATTGCCTTTTTGCATCTTGTATTCCCATGTCATCCATGATATATGAGCTTGTGCATTTCCTTAGCAAATTTGTTGTGATCTTTCTTGATGGCATCTTCATACATCATGATCATCTCCCACCACCAATTGCATGATCACATACTCATTTTGAGCATCCATTGCCATATTCATGCTATTGATAAACCGTCTCACTATGACATCATTTTGCACCGTGGTTGCATTGATCATATTCACAATACATTTGTGTGCACAATGAATGCTTTTGCTCCCATGAATGCCTTGCATATAATTCTATATCTTCTTGATAAGCTTCATGCGCTTTGTCATGGACAATCTTGCCGAACGGACTCATTCTTCTATGATGGACACTGTGTGTGCGCTAACCATTGTATTTCCAAGTGTACTTTGTGTTTGCTCAATTTGCATGTACCATGTATCGGAGACACCTTGGAGTACTTGGATTACGCCATACCTTCAACTCCGTCCAACTTCAAGCCCGTCCACGACAACCATTTCCATGGTGATGAGGATCATGATCCGAGGTCGGATCTTTCCCAGGGGGGGTGATGATGCAGAGCATCCCATGTTCATCCCCATGTACACTCCGACTACTCTCCAAACCCCATATGCCATCGGATACAAGGTGAACTCGCTCCTCTCTGAATCGTCACTTTCCAGATGTAAGACATGGCTACTACCTCAAACATGTGTGCTATGCATGACCAGGAACCAAAAGGAAGACCATGGACAAGACGGCGAGGACACAAAGCGCACGGAACAAGAGGAAGAGATGCCAGGAAGCATCAGCTCCCGGACGTCCGGCGGTCACCGGATGTCCGACGCCTGGAGTCCCCACCAGCCAGATAGAACAACCGATGAAAGCTACAGCGGCCAGACGACCGACCAAGGCTGGACGTCCGACTACCATCAGCCACCGGACGACCGACAACATCTGGAAATCCGATGATTCTTATCCTGAGCCAAAACAGCGAACGTCCGACAAGTATCGGAGGACCGGACCCTCGCGAGCTAACGGACGTCCAGTACCTGTCGAACGACCAACGCCTGTCTGCGCGCAGAGTAATGGGCCGAGGCCCATGTATCCTCACTTACCCCTTCGTGGCCCTAGACTATATATACTCCTCCCCCCTCCACCATTTGAGGGTCAGCGTTGTGTTAGCTCATTTGTGAGATAGAGCTTCGCTCATCCATATCGGATCTACTCCTTGAGAGAGACCACAACCCCTCTTCGGAGAAGATCCACCTTGGATTCAAGACCCCTTTACGGGAAGACCCCCTTGTGGATTCAAGACCTCCTCACGGAAAAGAACCGGCTACCCTTTGTATCGTCCCTTGTTGGATTTGGATCATGTATGTCTTTGTGTTTCGAGGATCTAGCACATGTGTGATCGTTCTTGTTGGTTTGAGTGATTCTCTCGTGTTTCCCCTCGTGTTTCCCCTTGTGTTTTCCCTCGTGTTCTTCGCGGGATCCGCTCCTTTCGTGAAAGATCGGCCGTATAGGGTTCCACCCTACATCACACGGGGTCTTCAGTACCGCCAGCCTGGGAGGCCCGTGGGCACGGGGTCGGCGGGGCCTGTGCGCACGGGGTCACCTGGGAGCTGCTGCCTTCTTCTTAGCGGTTCCTTCTCCGCTTCTAGGCTTCCCTCTTGGATGGTGTAGATGTTCTATTCTTCTTGGACTCCTCCTCGATGAATGTGTAGCTCTGCTCACACCTATGTATGGACATGAGAGAGGGGTCAAGTAGAATACCATCCTCCAAAGGTACAACTGGACACATGTAAAGGAGATGATTCACCTTTGTATGTATGAAGTAGATGTCGCACGTGTCACTTGCCAAATGGACTCTTGACATGGTGACGTCCATAGGATGCTCCACATCACCCTTGGTCATATATATTCACATATATTCCCGAACCACCAGAAGCATCCACAAAAACACTTCTCCACCGCTGCAACCTTCTATTCACGTGAGATCACATCTTGGAGCCTTTTTAGGCATCCTGCCAGAGGGGGATTCGATTACGGAGGGCATCTACATCAACTCTATTGCCCTTCCGATGAAGCGTGAGTAGTTTACCACAGACCTATGGGTCCATAGCTAGTAGCTAGATGGCTTCTTCTCTCTCTTTGATTCTCAATACCATGTTCTCCTCGATGTTCTTGGAGATCTATCTGATGTAATCTTTTTTGCGGTGTGTTTGTCGAGATCCAATGAATTGTGGATTTATGATGAGCTTATCTATGAATATTGTTTGAATCTTCTCTGAATTCTTTTATGCCTGATTTGGTGTCTTTGTATTTCTCTTTGAATTATCGGTTTGGTTTGGCCAACTATATTGGTTTTTCTTGCAATGGGAGAGGTGCTTAGCTTTGGGTTCAATCTTGTGTGATTTCACCCAGTGACAAAGTAGGGATAGCAATACACATATTGAATTGTTGCTACCGAGGATAAAAAGATGGGGTTTACATAATATTGCATGAGTTTATTCCTCTACATCATGTCATCTTACTTAAGGCGTTACTCCATTCTTTATGAACTTAATACTCTAGATGCATGCTGAATAGCGGTCGGTGTGTGGAGTAATAGTAGTAGATGCAGGCAGGAGTCGGTCTACTTGACACGGACATGATGCATATATTACATAATCATTGCCTTGGATATCGTCATAACTTTCCGCTTTTCTATCAATTGCTCGGCAGTAATTTGTTCACCCATCGTATTATTTGCCTTCATTAGAGAAGCCTCTAGTGAATCCTATGGCCCCCAGGTCTATTTTCCATCATATTAGTTTCCGATCTACTATTTTGCAATCTTTTACTTTCAGATCTATAAACCGAAAACCCAAAAATATTTTATCTTTTGTTTAGTTTTATTTATCTCTCTCTATCAGATCTCACCTTTGCAAGTGACCGTGAAGGGATTGACAACCCCTTTATTGCGTTGGGTGTAAGTGTTTGATTGTTTGTCCAAGTATAGGTGATTTGCGCGTTCTTCTCCTACTGGCTGGATACCTTGGTTCTTAACTGAGGGAAATACTTATCTCTACTTTGCTGCATCACCCTTTCCTCTTCAAGGGAAAAACCAACGCAAGCTCAAAAGTAGCAGATAACTTGAGGGATGTTTATTTAAGTGGGAGTTCATTATTAATTTGATTAATTGAACTTAAATTTATCATAAACTTAGTCTTATAGTTTTTGCATATCTATGTTGTAGATCAATAGCTCGCAATATAGCACCCCTATTTTTTATATGTTCCTAGAGAAAAATAAGTTGTAAGATGATGGTAGGAATAAAGCGGATTGGGTCCGTGATATGAGGATTATCCTCATTGCTGCACAGAAGAATTATGTCCTTGATGCACCGCTAGGTGACAGACCTATTACAGGAGCAGATGCAGAAGTAATGAACGTTTGGCAAGCTTGATATGATGACTACTTAATAGTTTAGTGTGCCATTCTTAGAACCGGGACTTCAAAAACTTTTTAAACACCATAGAGCATATGAGATGTTCCAAGAGCTCAAATTGATATTTCAGGCTCATACCCATGTTGAGAGGTATGAGACCTCTGACAAGTACTTTGACTACAAGATGGAGGAGAATAGCTCAGCTAGTGAGCATGGGCTCTGAATGTCTGGGTACTACAATCGCTTGAATCAAGTGGGAGTTAATATTCCAGATAAGATAGTGATTGACATAGTTATCTAGTCACTATCACCAAGCTACTAGAACTTCGTGATGAACTATAATATGCAAGGGATGATGAAAACAATTCCCGAGCTCTTTGCGATGCTGAAATCGATGAAGGTAGAAATCAAGAAAGAGCATCAAGTGTTGATGGTTAAAGAAGACCACTAGTTTCAAGAAAAAGGGCAAGGGAAAGAACGGGAACTTCAAGAAGAATGGCAAGCAAGTTGCCGCTCCCATGAAGAAGCCCAAAGCTGGACCTAAGCCTGAAACTGAGTGCTTCTACTTCAAAGGAAATGGTCACTGGAGTGGAACTGCCCCAAATACTTGGCGGATAAGAAGGATGGCAAAGTGAACAAAGGTATATTTGATATACATGTTATTGGTGTGTACTTTCCTAGTGTTCGTAGCAACCCCTGAGTATTTGATACCGGTTCAGTTGCTAAGATTAGTAGCTCGAAACAAGAGTTGCAGAATGAACAAAGACTAGTTAAGGACGAGGTGACAATGTGTGTTGGAAGTGATTCCAAGGTTGTTACAATCACCATCACACACTCCCTCTACATTCGAGATTAGTGTTAAACCTAAATAAATGTTAGTTGGTGCTTGCGTTGAGTATGAGTATGAATATGACTGGATCATGTTTATTGCAATACGGTTATTCATTTAAGTCTGAGAATAAATTGTTGTTCTGTTTACATGAATAAAACCTTCTGTGGTCATACACCCAATAATAATGGTTTATTGAATCTCGATCGTAGTGATACACATATTCGTAATATTGATGCCAAAAGATGCAAAGTTGATAATGATAGTGCAACATATTTGTGGCACTGTTGTTTAGGTCATATTGGTGTAAAGCGTATGAAGAAACTCCATGCGGATGGAATTTTGGAATCACTTGATTATGAATCATTTGATACTTGCGAAACCATGCCTCATGGGCAAGATGACTAAAACTCCGTTCTTTGAAACAATGGAGCGAGCTAATGACTTATTGGAAATAATACATACCGATGTATGCAGTCCGATGAGTATTAAGGCATGCGGCGGGTATCATTATTTTCTAACCTTCACAGATGATTCAAGTAGGTATGTGTATATCTACTTGATGAAACAGAAGTCTGAAACATTTGAAAAGTTCAAAGAATTTCAGAGTGAAGTGGAGAATCATCGTAACAAGAAAATAAAGATGATCTGATCATGGAGGGGACTATTTGAGCTACGAGTTTGGCCTTCATTTAAAAAAATGTGGAATTGATTCACAACTCACGCCACCTAGAACACCACAATGTAATGGTGTGTCCGAACGTCGTAACCGTACTTTATTGGATATGGCACGTTCTATGATGTCTCTTACCGATTTACCTCTATTGTTTTGGGGTTATGTATTAGAGACATCCGCATGCACGTTAAATAGGGCACCATCTAAATTCATCGAGAAGACACCATATGAGCAGTGGTTTTGCAATAAACGTAAGCTGTTGTTTCTTAAAGTTTGGGGTTGCGACACCTATGTCAAAAGGCTTCAGCCTGATAAGCTCAGACCCAAATCAGAGAAGTGCATCTTCATAGGATACCCTAAGGAAACAATTGGGCACACCTTCTACCACAGATCCAAAGGCATGATCTTTGTTGCCAAGTATGGAACCTTTCTAGAGAAGGAGTTTCTCTCGAAAGAAGTGAGTGGGAGGAAAGTAGAACTTAATGAGGTAATTGTACCTTCTCTCAAATTGGAAAGTAGCACATCAGAGAAATACATTCTCGTGATGCCTACACCACCTAGAGAGGAAGCTAATGATGATGATAATGGAACTTTAGATCAAGTTAGTACTGGACCTCGTAGGTTGAACCGAGCACGTCCTGCAACAGAGTGGTACGGTATTCCTGTCCTGGAAGTCATGTTATTAGACCATGGCGAACCTACAAACTATTATGAAGCTATGATGAGCCCGGATTCCATTAAATGGCTTGAGGCCATGAAATCTGAGATAGTCTCCATATATGAGAACAAAGTGTGGACTTTGGTGGACTTGCCCGGTGATCGGTAAGCCATTGATAATAAACGGATCTTCAAGAAGAAGACACAAGCTGATGGTAATTTCACCATCTACAAAGCTTGACTTGTCGCGAAAGGTTTTTGACAAGTTCAAGGGGTTGACTACGATGAGACCTTCTCATCATTAGCGATGCTTAAGTCAATCCGAATCATGTTAGCAATTGATACACTTTATAATTATGAAATCTGGCAAATGGACGTCAAAACTGCATTCCTTAATGGATTTCTTAAAGAGTTGTATATGATGCAACCAGAAGGTTTTTTCGATCCTAAAGGTGATAACAAAGTGTGCAAGCTCCAGCGATCCATCTATGGACTGGTGCAAGCATCTCAGAGTTGGAATATACGCTTTGATGAGGTGCTCAAAGCATATGGTTTTATAAAGACTTATGGTGAAGCATGTATTTACAAGAAAGTGAGAGGGAGCTCTGTAGCATTTCTGAGATTATATGTGGATGCCATATTATTGATTGGAAATGATATTGAATTTATGGATAGCATAAAAGGATACTAGAATAATAATTTTTTAATGAAAGACCTTGGTGAAGCTGCTTACATATTAGGCATCAAGATCTATGGGGATAGATCGAGTTGCTTAATAGGACTTTCACAAAGTACATACCTTGGCAAAGTTTTTGAAGAAGTTCAAAATAGATCAGTCAAAGAAAGAGTTCCTGCCTGTGTTACAAGGTGTGAAGTTGAGTAAGACTCAAAGCCCGACCACGGTAGAACATGGAGAGAGAATGAAAGTCATTCCCTATGCCTCAGCCATAGGTTCTATAAAGTATGCCATGTTGTGTACCAGACCTATTGTGTACCTTGCCATGAGTTTGGCAAGGGGGTACAATAGTAATACAGGACTAGATCGCTGGAGAGCGGTCAAAATTATCCTTAGAGAACTAAGGAAATATTTTCTCGGTTATGGAGGTGATAAAGAGTTCATCGCAAAGAGTTACATCGATGCAAGCTTTGACACCGATTCAGATGACAATAAATATCAATCTGGATACATGTTGAAAGTGGGAGAAATTAGCTAGAGTAGCTCCATGCAGAACATTGTAGACATAGAAAGTTGCAAAATACACACGGATCTGAATGTGACACACCCGTTGACTAAATTTCCCTCACAAGCAAAACATGATCACACCTTAGTACTATTTGGGTGTTAATCACATGGTGATGTGAACTACATTATTGACTCTAGTAAAGTCTTGGGTGTTGGTCACATGGCGATGTGAACTATGGGTGTTAATCACATGGCGATGTGAACTAGATTATTGACTCTAGTGCAAGTGGGAGATTGACGAAAATATGCCCTAGAGGCAATAAAAATATGGCTATTATTATATTTCCTAATCATGATAAAGGTTTATTATTCATGCTAGAATTGTATTGACCGGAAACTTAAATACATGTGTGGATACATAAACAAATACCATGTCCCTAGTGAGCCTCTACTAAACTAGCTAGTTAATCAAAGATGGTTAAGGTTTCCTAACCACGGATATGAGTTGTCATTTGAGAACGGGATCACATCATTAGAAGAATGATGTGATCGACAAGACCCGTCCGTTAGCTTAGCATATTAATCCTTCAGTTTATTGCTATTGCTTTCTTAATGTCAAATACATATTCTTTCGACTATGAGATTATGAAACTCACGGATATCAGAGGAATACCTTGTGTGCTATCAAGCTTCGCAACAGAACTAGGTGATCATAAAGATGCTCCACAGGTATCTCTAGTGGTGTTTGTTGAGTTGGCATAGATCGAGATTAGGATTTGTCACTCCGAGTATCGAAGAGGTATCTTTGGGCCCTCTCGGTAATACAAATCATCAGAAGCCTTGCAATAAAAGTGACTAATGAGTTAGTTGCAAGATGATGTATTATGGAATGAGTAAATAGACTTGCCGGTGACGATACTGAACTACATATGAAGATACCGATGATCGAATCTCAGGAAGTAACATACTGATGGAAAAAGGGAATTATGTATGTTGTCATAAGGTCTACCAATAAAGATCTTTGTAGAATATGTAGGAGCCAATATGGGCATCCAGGTTCTGCTATTGGTTATTGACCAGAGAGGTTTCTCGTTCATGTCTACATAGTTCTCGAACCCATAGGGTCCGCACGCTTAACGTTCATTGAAGATATAGTGTTATATGAGTAATATGGATTTGGTGACCGAATGTTGTTCGGAGTCCTGGATGAGATCATGAACATGACGAGGAGCTCCTGAATGGTCCGGAGGTAAAGATTGATATAATTGACGATGATATTTGTACACTAGAAGTGTTTCGAGATGTACCGGGTAGAAATCGTGTCACTAGAAGGGGTTCCGGACACCCCGGGAGGTTAATGGGCCACATGGGCCAAAGGGGGGAACACTAGCCCACAAGGGGCTAGCGCGCCCCTCCTAGGCCGCAGCCCTTGGGGAGATAAGGAAAGGGGGGAGTCAGCCTCCCCCTTCCTTTCCTCTTCCCCCTTTCCTCCCCCTCCGGCAAATATGGTAGGGGGCGCAACTTCGGAAGGACCCCAAGTAGGATTCGGCATACTTGGGGGCACCTCCTGGCTACTCCCTCCTCCCCACCTATATATATGTGGGAGGGGGTGCCACACATAACCACAACAATTGCTTAGCCATGTGTGGCCCCCCTACACCATTTACACCCTCGGTCATATTTTCGTAGTGCTTAGGTGAAGCCCTACGGAGATAACTTCACCATCACCTTCACCAAGCCATCGTGCTGTCGGAACTCATCCACTACTTCGTCGTATTACTGGATCAAGAAGGCGAGGACATCACCGAGCTGAACGTGTGCTGAACGAGGAGGTGCCGTATGTTTAGCACTTGATCGGTTGGAGCGCGAAGAAGTTCGACTACATCAACCGTGTTAACAAACGCTTCCGCTTTCGGTCTACGAGGGTACGTAGACACACTCTCCCCTCTCGTTGCTATGCATCTCCCTGATAGATCTTCCGTGTGCGTAGAAATTTTTTGTTTTCCATGCAATGTTCCCCAACACAACTACCGCCGGGTGCCCGACCTCTACATCGCCAAGGGCGTGAACCTCTGTCATGTCCGGTGCCCGGTCCTCCGCACCCCAGGATCCTGGCACCTCCTAATGCATCTACCCCCGGGTGCCCGGGCCACTTTACCCCGAGCGCTCGGACCCGTTCGGTTTGTGCATGCATGCACTAGGGGCAAAAGACCCTTGTACCCCCATTTTCCCCCAATTTTGTCCCTAGACTATAAGTACTCCTCAACTAGCTTGTTTCAGGGGTCAGCAAATTATTGGATGTACATTGAGAGAGCTTTTCTCATATTCCCCTCCTCTTGGAGATAAAGACCCCTAAAGGGAAGAATGCTTGTGGATTTCAAGACCTCTTGGAAAAGATTATCATCAACACCTCACCTCCTTTGGAGTGGGAAGAAGTTTACCCTAGTCCTATTTTCCTTGATTGTTCTTGTATGCTTTTGGATGTGTGATTGGGTTTGTTTATTTCCCCCTCGTGTTCTTGTGTGTTCATCCATTCCCCCCCTCAAGTGTGAAAAGATCTCCCCTAGGGTTCCACCCTACAACATCTTTGGTATTAGAGAAAGGTTGATTCACATCTTGGAGTCCCTACCCCCCATTTGCTATCCTAATTTCATTGCTTTTTGCTCCCAATTTGAAAATCCCCAGAAATATAGCCCCAAATTTTTTTTCATGCAATTTGTTGGATCTTGTGAGATTTAGTGGTTTTGCTCAATGGATTTGTTGTTTGGCAAGTGGACCTAGCCCCTCCCCAACCATCCCCACACTTCCCGCCATGAAATCCATCAAATTTGGCCCTTTCTCAAAAATTTCTACCCAAATCATCCACCACGGGGTGTCCGCACCCCGATCCCCGGGGTGCCCGCACCCCGTACCCCCGGGTACCCACATCCCCCAGAAATAGGCCAACAACAACTCCGTTTCGGCCATAACTTTCACTCGTGAAGTCTGTTTTTTGTGTTCTTTAGCTCGTTTTGTAGCTCTTGACATCCCCCATCCACATATATCATTATCACCACCATTTTCCTACATCAAATTTTTCATCATAAAATCATCCACCTTCCACATTTCACCAATTCTAAGTTGTGGTTTTTGTTTCCTAAGGTGTTTAGGCTACTTAGGAACGGTTTGACATCGACGACACCACTCTTCATTGCTACCTCTTGAGCACTCCGTTGGTTTTCCCTTGAAGAGGAAAGGGTGGAGCAGTAAAGCAGCGTAAGTATTTCCCTCAGTTTTTGACAACCAAGGTATCAATCCAGTAGGAGACCACGCATGAGTCACCTTGTACCTACACAAACAAATAAGAACCTCGCAACCAACGCGATAAAGGGGTTGTCAATCCCTTCACGTCCACTTGCAAGAGTGAGATCTGATAGAGATGATAATAATAAGATAAATATTTTTGGCATTTTTATGATGTAGATTGAAAGTAAAGATTGCAAAATAAAGTAGAAGGAAAACTTATATGATGGAGAATAGACCCGGGGGCCATAGGTTTCACTAGTGGCTTCTCTCAATATAGCATAAGTATTATGGTGGGTGAACAAATTACTGTCGAGCAATTGATAGAAAAGTGGATAATTATGAGAATATCTAGGCATGATCATGTATATAGGCATCACGTCCGAGACAAGTAGACGAACTCCTGCCTGCATCTACTACTATTACTCCACACATCGACCACTATCCAGCATGCATCTAGAGTATTAAGCTCATAAGAACAGAGTAACTCCTTAAGAAAGATGACATGATGTAGAGGGATAAACTCATGCATTATGATATAAACCCCATCTTTTTATCCTCGATGGAAACAATACAATATGTGTCGTTTCCCTTTTTGTCACTAGGATCGAGCACCGCAAGATTGAACTCGAAGCTAAGCACTTCTCCCTTTGCAAGAAAGATCAATCTTGTAGGACAAACCAAACTGATAATTCGAAGGGACTTGAAAAGATAAACCAATCATACATAAAAGAATTCAAAGAAGATTAAAATATTGTTCATAGATAGACTTGATCATAAACCCACAATTCATCGGATCTCGACAAACACACCGCAAAAGAAGATTACATCGAATAGATCTCCAAGAGAATCGAGGATAAATTTTTATTGAGATCCAAAAAGAGAGAAGAAGCCATCTAGCTACTAGCTATGGACCCGAAGGTCTGAAGTAAACTACTCACACATCACTGGAGAGGCCATGGATTTGATGTAGGGGCCCCCCGTGATCAAAGCCCCCTCCGGCGGAGCTCCGGAAAAGGCCCCAAGATGGGATCTCACAGGTACAGAAGGTTGCGGCAGTGGAATTAGGTTTTGTTGGTGCTCCTGGATGTTTGGGGGTACATGGATATATATAGGAGGAAGAAGTACATCGCTGGAGCAACGAGGGGCCCGCGAGGGTGGAGGGTGCGCCCAGGGGGTTAGGCGCCCCCCCTGCCTCGTGGCCTCCTTGATTGTTTCTTGACGCCCACTCCAAGTCTCCTGGATCACGTTTGTTGAGAAAATCACGTTCCCGAAGGTTTCATTCCGTTTGGACTCCGTTTGATATTCCTTTTCGGCGAAACACTAAAATAGGCAAAAAACAGCAATTTGGGCTGGGCCTCCGGTTAATAGGTTAGTCCCAAAAATAATATAAAAGTGTAAAAATAAGCCCAATAACATCCAAAATAGATAATATAATAGCATGGAGCAATCAAAAATTATAGATACGTTGGAGACGTATCAGCATCCCCAAGCTTAATTCTTGCTCGTCCTCGAGTAGGTAAATGATAAAAAAAGAATTTTTGATGTGTTATTCCTCCTAACATATTTCTCAATGTATTTTTTTCTTTATTGTGGCATGAATGTTCAGATCCGAAAGATTCAAGATAAAAGTTTAATATTGACATAGAAATAATAATACTTCAAGCATACTAACTAAGCAATCATGTCTTCTCAAAATAACATGGCCAAAGAAAGTTATCCTTACAAAATCATATAGTCTAGCTATGCTCTATCTTCATCACCCAAAATATTAAATCATGCACAACCCCGATGACAAGCCAAGCAATTGTTTCATACTTTTGATGTTCTCAAACTTTTTCAATCTTCACGCAATATATGAGCGTGAGCCATGGATATAGCACTATGGTGGAATAGAATGGTGGTTGTGGAGAAGACAAAAAAGGAGAAGATAGTCTTACATCAACTAGGCGTATCAACGGGCTATGGAGATGCCCATCAATAGATATCAATGTGAGTGAGTGGGGATTGCCATGCAACGGATGCACTAGAGATATAAGTGTATGAAAGCTTAACAAACGAAACTAAGTGGGTCTATATCCAACTTGCTTGCTCACGAAGACCTAGGGCAATTTGAGGAAGCCCATCATTGTACTATACAAGCCAAGTTCTATATTGTAAAATTCCCACTAGTTTATGAAAGTGACAACATAAGAGACTCCCTATCATGAAGATCATGGTGCTACTTCGAAGCACAAGTGTGGAAAAAGGATAGTAACATTGTCCCTTCTCTATTTTTCTCTCATTTTTTATTTGGGCCTTCTTTCTTTTTTTCTTTTTGGCCTTTTTTTATTTTTTTTATTTTTCGTCCGAAGTCTCATCCCGACTTGTGGGGGAATCATAGTCTCCATCATCCTTTCCTCACTGGGACAATGCTCTAATAATGATGATCATCACACTTCTTTTTACTTACAACTCAAGAATTACAACTCAATACTTAGAACAAAATATGACTCTATGTGAATGCCTCCGATGGTGTAACGGGATATGCAATGAATCAAGAGTGAAATGTATGAAAGAATTATGAATGGTGGCTTTGCCACAAATACGATGTCAACTACATGATCATGCAAAGCAATATGATAATGATGAAGCGTGTCATAGCAAACGAAACGGTGGAAAGTTGCTTGGCAATATATCTCGGAATGGCTATGGAAATGCCATAATAGGTAGGTATGGTGGCTTTTTTGAGGAAGGTATATGGTGGGTTTATGGTACCGGCGAGAGTTGCGCGGTACTAGAGAGGCTAGCAATTGTCGAAGGGTGAGGGTGCGTATAATCCATGGACTCAACATTAGTCATAAATAACTCACATACTTATTGCAAAAATCTATTAGTTATCGAAACAAAGTACTACGTGCATGCTCCTAGGGGGATAGATTGGTAGGAAAAGACCATCGCTCGTCCCCGACCGCCACTCATAAGGAAGGCAATCAATAAATAAATCATGCTCCGACTTCATCACATAACGGTTCACCATACGTGCATGCTAGGTGAATAAAAAACTTCAACACAAGTATTTCTCAAATTCACAACTACTCAACTAGCATGACTCTAATATCACCATCTCCATATGTCAAAACAATCATCAAGTATCAAACTTCTCTTAGTATTCAATGCACTTACATGAAAGTTTTTATTATTGCCATGTTGTTCTAAAGGACTCTCAAAATAATATAAGTGAAGCATGAGAGATCAATTATTTCTATAAAATAGAACCACCACCATGCTCTAAAAGATATAAGTGAAGCATTAGAGCAAAAACTATATAGCTCAAAAGATATAAGTGAAGCACATAGAGTATTCTAATAAATTCCAATTCATGTGTGTCTCTCTCAAAAGCTGTGTACAGCAAGGATTATTGTGGTAAACTAAAAAGTAAATACTCAAATCATACGAGACGCTCCAAGCAAAACACATATCATGTGGCGAATAAAAATATAGCTCCAAGTAAAGTTACCGATGAACGAAGACGAAAGAGGGGATGCCTTCCGGGGCATGCCCAAGCTTAGGCTTTATGGTGTCCTTGTAGTTTACCTTGGGGTGCCATGGCCATCCCCAATCTTAGGCTCTTGCCACTCCTTGTTCCATAATCCATCAAATCTTTACCCAAAACTTGAAAACTTCACAACACAAAACTTAAATAGAAAATCGCGCGAGCTCCGTTAGCGAAAGAAAAAAAACACCACTTTAAGGTACTGTAATTAACTCATTATTTATTTATATTGGTGTTAAACCTACTGTATTCCAAATTCTCTATGGTTTATAAACTCTTTTACTAGCCATAGATTCATCAAAATAAGCAAACAACACACGAAAAACAGAATCTGTCAAAAACAGAACAGTCTATAGTAATCTGTAGCTAATGAAAACTTCTAGAACCCCAAAAATTCTAAAATAAATTTCTGGACGTGAGGAATTTATCTATTAAACATCTTAAAAAATAATTAACTAAATATCACTATCCAATAAAAAATGGCGGCAATTCTCGTGAGCGCTAAAGTTTCTGTTTTTTACAGCAAGATCTAAAAGACTTTCTCCAGGTCTTCCCAACGATTCTACTTGGCACAAACACTAATTAAACACAAAAAACACAGACAAAACAGGGGCTAGATAAATTATTTATTACTAAACAGGAGAAAAAATCAAGGAATAAAAATAAAATTGGGTTGCCTCCCAACAAGTGCTATCGTTTAACGCCCTAGCTACGCATAAAAGCGAAGATAGATCTAGGTATTGCCATCTTTGGTAGGCAATCCATAAGTGGCTCTAATAATATATTCATATGGTAATTTAACTTTATTTATAGGGTAGTGTTCCATTCCTTTCCTTAATGGAAATTGGAATTTAATATTCCCTTCCTTCATATCAATAATTGCATCAATCGTTGTAAGGAAAGGTCTACCAAGAATAATAGGACATGAAGGATTGCAATCTATATCAAGAACAATGAAATCGACGGGCACATAATTCCTATTTGCAACAATAATAACATTATTAATCTTTCCCATAGGTTTATTAATAGTGGAATCCGCAAGGTGCAAGTTTAGAGAACAATCATCAAATTCACGGAAACCTAGCAAATCACACAAAGTTTTTGGAATCGTGGAAACACTAGCACCCAAATCACACAAATCATAGCACTCATGATCTTTAATTTTTATTTTAATAGTAGGTTCCCACTCATCATAAAGTTTTCTAGGGATAGAAACTTCCAACTCAAGTTTTTCTTCATAAGATTGCATCAAAGCATCAACGATATGTTTAGTAAAAGCTTTATTTTGACTACAAGCATGAGGAGATTTTAGCACGGAATGCAACAAGGAAATACAATATATCAAAGAGGAATTATCATAATTAAATTCCTTGAAATCCAAGATAGTGGGTTCATTGCTATTTAAAGTTTTGACCTCTTCAATCCCACTTTTAACAATTTTTGCAATAAGATCTAAAAACTCCGAATCATTGGGATGCCTTCTAAATAAAGTGTAGCGACCAGACCTCAAACAGTCTGATCTCTGTGCTCAGGTGTCATCCCTGGATCAGTAATGCTGACACCACACAGTACTCGGAGGATTTATAACAGAGTAGCAATCACACACTTATTACATCAAGTGTCTCAGTAGAGAACTTATTACAATAAATATGGCTTAAGGCCATCTAATAACTATAACAGCGGAAGGCTTGGAAGATAAGTGAGTCCATCAACTCCAACGGCATCACTGAGTATAGAACCACGACCTAAAAACTCTTTAATCATCGTCTGAAAAGTCTGCAACATTAACGTTGCAGCCCGAAACGGGTCAGCACATGGAATATGCTGGCAAAGTAACACATAGAGAGTAATGGAATGAAATAGCTATACTATATGCATATTTGGCTGGTGGAAAGCTCTATGGTTACAGTTTTTGTGTAAAGCCAATTTTTTCCTACTGCAAAGGAATAAATTTTATTTAACTATCATGGTAGTTGTTAAACATTGAGAATGGTTGACAGCATTCTCAATCCCAATTAAGCATCATCATTAAACAAAACCCAACAAAATTAATTTTCAGAGTAACATGTTGAAATTCACATGATATTCCAAGTACTAGTTACTCAAGCTATCCATAACTGGGGACACGGCTAACCATGATTAGTTTATACACTCTGCAAAGGTTTGCACACTTTTCCCCACAAGACTCGATCGCCTCCGTTTGGTTTCTCGCACTACACGGTGTTTGAGAAACGGATGACCGAGACATAGTCTTTCAGAAGCGCTAGCACCTTACGATGGATAGACCGTTACACCTACTTTCCCCTACATCTGCTAGTCTACCCTGTAAGAGTTCGCACGACTTAATCAACTATGCTAGAGCCCATAATAGCTTGTGGCTGCACACGGAAGTTTCTAGTATGAAAAATCTCATGATCCCTTTGGGCCTGGGTGGCGGTCCATAAAGAAAAACAGGCAATCCTGGAATACCCAGGTACCTCAATCCACCCAGATGTGTGTTTAAGTTGCCACCTTAGATAAACCACTAATTAACAAACTCACATCTGTCATGGATATCACTCACCCAATCCACGTCTACTAGCATAGCATGGCATAATAGGCAAACAATAGGTACTGCCTCAACTACTTCCCATCCCACAATTTAATTAGATCCTAATCATGCAATGTTTGAGGATTGATCTAATGCAATAAAACTGGGTAGTAGGAGGTATGATCAAAGTGTTACTTGCCTTGCTGATGATCCGCGAAACCTAGAGATTCGAAGTAACAGGCGGCGCACTCCGGGTATTCTATCGCGGACAAACAAACAAGCATACAATAAGTATTCATCTAATGCACGGGTAAAACTCAAATAAGAGATCTAACCAGAAGGTTTAACTTAAGAACTCCGGTTTGCAAAAAGAATCAAATCCAATGAAGAACGAAAGTCAAACAGCAAAAGAAACAAGCTTCGTTTACTATTCTGGATCTAGGGCAATTTTTACAGTGGAAAAAACTTGTTTAAGTTGGTTAAACGGATAGAGGGTTTCGAGACGAAACTCCAGGCGCTTGAATCTCCTGATTCCGATAAATGAGCGAAAAGTTATACTAAAACGAAAATCGGATCAGGAATCGCGATCAGAAAAATCACGGATTTAATCCGAGAAAAAGAAAAACGACGAACTTTTGCTAGAACGAACGAACGGACGAACGCTCGCTAAATAAATAAACCGGAAAAACCGATCTATTTAAAAAAACGAAACTAAAAAAACGCGACTTTTTAAAAAAAACGGGCGGCGAAAACGAGGTTGACCTCGGGCGGCGGGTCCGGCTGCGGTGGCGGCGGCTCCGGCGGCGACGGCGGCGGCTCCGGCGGCGGGCGGCGGCGGATTAGGGTTTCGGGTGCGGTGGGCTGGCGGCTCGGGTCGGGCGGCTTATAAAGGCTGCCCCCGGGCGGAGTCCCGCTCGGGTAGGGCCCAAAGTCGGTTCTCGTTTTTTTTAAATTATTCCGCGTAGAAAAACAAATAAAAGAAATACTAAACGGACTCCAAAAAGCCCGAAATAAATTTTCCCGGGCTTCTAAAATCAAGCCGCACAAGGGGAACATTTATTTGGGGCCTAAATGCAATTTTAAAAAATGCACATTTTTCCTAAATTCAAATAAAATACCGAAAAACTCCGAAATAAAATCTTATTTGATTTTATTATTAAATCCTCAATATTTCTTTATTTTGGGAAAGTAATTTTATTCCCTCTCTCATATTTTTGTAATAGAAATAATTGATGTTAAAATAATTAAAATCAAATGATCCTATTCGCAAAATTTGAGAACACTCAAATATGAAAATAACGAAATCCCCAACTCTCTCCGTGGGTCCTTGAGTTGCATGGAATTTCTAGGATCAAAACCAAAAGCAAATAAATTATGATATGCAATGATGAGCTAATGTATAACATTCCAAATTGAAAATTTGGGATGTTACAAACCTACCCCCCTTAAGATGAATCTCGCCCTCGAGATTCGGGTTGGCTAGAAAATAGGTGAGGGTGGTCCTTGAGCAAATCTTCCTCTCATTCCCAGGTGGCTTCATCCTCCGTGTGGTGGCTCCACTGAACCTTGCAAAACTTGATAACCTTGCTGCGGGTGACTCGACTGGCATACTCTAGAATCTTAACTGGTTTCTCCTCATAGGTCAAATCGTTATCCAACTGAATTGCTTCCAATGGCACGGTGTCTCTCAAAGGTATGTCAGCCATCTCCGCGTGGCACTTCTTCAACTGAGAAACGTGGAACACATCATGAACTCCTGACAATCCTTCAGGCAATTCCAACTTGTAGGCCACTTCTCCCATACGTTCCAATACTCGGTATGGTCCTACAAATCGTGGCGCTAACTTTTCTTTAACACCAAATCGCTTTGTTCCCCGATGTGGGGATACTCGAAGATAAGCTCTATCTCCAACTTCGTAAACTGTCTCCTTGCGTTTAGAATCTGCATAACTCTTCTGTCTGGACTGGGCTATCTTGAGCCTATCGTGAATCAATTTCACCTGCTGTTCAGACTCCTTAATCAAATCAGGTCCAAACAACTGGCGGTCTCCAACTTCATCCCACGTCAAGGGTGTCCTCACTTCCTTCCATACATGGCTTCGAAAGGGGCCATCTTCAAACTGGTTTGATAGCTGTTGTTGTAAGAGAACTCTGCATACGGCAAATTCTCGTCCCAACTAGAT
This sequence comes from Triticum urartu, assembly GCF_056163025.1. NCBI lineage: Eukaryota > Viridiplantae > Streptophyta > Magnoliopsida > Poales > Poaceae > Triticum > Triticum urartu. The sequence continues at coordinate 273,416,132 of NC_141875.1, forward strand.
CCATAATCTAGCGCACAAGCTCTCAACATGTCCTCCAAAATCAGATTGACTCTCTCGGTCTGTCCATCTGTCTGTAGATGAAAAGTTGTGCTGAACTCTAACCTGGTACCCAAAGTGTAACACCCCAGATATGACTTTCCTAATATGTACTCCAACTCTTGCCGTTTCCGGCCTTAAGTTATTTTGTTTTCTCGGGTTCGGGTTTTTGTCTCCATGTGTTGTTGTCGTTGTCATGCATCTCATATCATGTCATCATGTGCATTGCATTTGCATACGTGTTCATCTCATGCATTCGAGCATTTTCCCCGTTGTCCGTTTTGCATTCCGGCGCTTCGTTCTCCTCCGGTGGTCATTTCTACCTTTCTTTCGTGTGTGGGGATTAAACATTTCCGGATTGGACCGAGACTTGCCAAGCGGCCTTGGTTTACTACCGGTAGACCGCCTGTCAAGTTTTGTACCATTTGGACTTCGTTTGATACTCCAACGATTAACCGAGGGACCGAAAAGGACTCGTGTGTGTTGCAGCCCAACACCCCTCCAAGTTGGCCCAAAACCCACCAAAACCTTATCCATCATCTAGAGCGCTCGATCACGATCGCGTGGCCGAAAACCGCACCTCATTTGGACTCTCCTAGCTCCCTCTATGCCTATATATAGACCTCCTCATCCAAATCCGGATCTCTCCCCCATCCAAACCCTAAATTCCACCTCGCGCCGGCCGGACACGTCCGTCCCCGGCCGGACGAAATCGCCCTGCCAACCGCGAGCCGCCACGTGGGCAGCCGCGCCCACATCGCCACCTCCTCCCGCCGCCGGCCCGCTTGGCCCGCGAGGGGCCCACCCGGCCCACGCGCGCGTCGCCGCCCACGCCCTCGCCCCGCCGCCGCCATCTACCGCTCCGGCGGCCAGCCCCGCCGCAGACGCCATCGCCGGCGGGCTCCGTTGCTTCCTCCAGCGAGCTCCCCGGCGTCCGACGCGCCGCCAAGCCGCGCCGGCATCGCGCCCGACCACCACCTCATCGTCCGAGCCCTCCTCCGCACCTCCTCGCGCCGGGAAGCGTCAAGTCCGGCGACCCTGACGACTCCAGCCACCTCCGTCGACTTCGAGCTCCGTTCCGGCGATCCTTGTTATCCGTGCGTGAACAATGGATCTGGATCTGAGATCCCGTTCGGGTTGACTTTTGCGCGATACCCTAACTTTTTGCTCCTGTTCATTGCATTGTAACTCCTCATCCGTAGCTCCGTTTTGGGCATATAGCATATCAAAATGTTCGTCTCAGAGAGCACATCATTTCATCTCATTGCATCATTTTCATTTGAGTTCATCTTGATGCCCGAAATGCTGTTAGAAGAGTGCTATTTGAGATAATTGTCAGATCTGCTGCTCCATTTAGATATTTGTCATTTTTGCCATGATTATTGTGTGCATGATATGCCCTTGTGCTCTACATATGTTTTGTTAAGGGTTTTGCCATCTTTCCAGAGGTGCAACCCATGTATTTTTTTGATGTGTGTGGTGACTAGCATGAGCTTGCAAAGTGAGGCATTTGTTAATGCTGATTTTAGGGACTTAGCATTTCCACTAAGTCCTTGAACTGTTTATCTCATATGGCCATATGTTCATGTTGTTTCCTAGTGATCCGTGCCTCTTTTGAGGATGATCAGTAAGGATGTTTTGTTAATATTGTAGTGCTCTATCCATCCATGTCTTTGTTTGCAATTATGAAGCACCCTAGCTTGAGTCAATCGAGCTCTACTTTTGTCATTTCGTGAATCTGGGCAGATTGTCTACTTGTTAGCGATTTTGCCGATGTTGTTGTAGTTGATCCGTGCATGCTATGCTATTGTTCTTGCCATGTCTAGCTTGCATTTTGTGTATTCTTGATGGTGTATTCTTAGCTTGTCATGACTTTCTCTGTAGTGAGTGCATCGAGCTCGTAAACATGCCTACTTGATATCTGTTTTCAGCATGCTCCAGTTTTCACTAAGTCTGAGAACTGATTATGTTTTTGCCATGTTCACATGCTTGCAATTGTATTTTCTGATCCCTTTTGGCTCAAGGTCACTAAGGGACTTCTGTTAAGCTCTTTGAGTAGATCCATGCCATGCTTTACTTTGCCATGTTCAGGTACTTTAGCATATTGTTTTCATGCTCCAAAGAGTGCTATCTGATCTGAAATTTCAGACAAGTGTTAATTTCACTAAGTCAGAAATCTGTTTGTCAAATGCATTTTTGCCATGCTTGTTTGAACCTGTTAATGAATGAATTGGCCGTAGCTCAGTGCTAGACTTTTGTTAAGCATCATGAATGGATTCCTGCCATGTATTTTGATGCCATGTTTGGGTGATGTAGCATGTTCATCTTGTTGAATTTAGATGGCTACTTGCTGTAAATCGCAGAACATGGTCATATTTGAATCGTTTGCCATTTCCAAACCGTAACTCCATTTCCGGTGTTCTTTATATCGTTTTCAAGCGATTTCATCTCATCTTTCCAGTGGCACAGTTGGATTTCCATGTTGAGGCCAGGTTCATGCACTCCTTGTCAAATCTTGCATATGCATCCCGCATTGCATCCCGCATAGCATATCATCCTTGCATCATATTGTTTGAGCTTTGCACGTGGTTGATTGTGTTCCGTTTGCTTGTTTGTCTTGTTTGGGTAGAGCCGGGAGACGAGTTCGCTAATGAGGAGCCCGTTGAGTTTGCTTTCGAGGATCCAGTCAACTCTGACAACTTTGCAGGCAAGATGATCATACCCTCGAAATCACTACTATCTTTGCTTTGCTAGATGCTCGCTCTTTCGCTATGCCTATGCTACGATGCCTACCACTTGCTTTAAAGCCTCCCAAATTGCCATGTCAAACCTCTAACCCACCATGTCCTAGCAAACCGTCGATTGGCTATGTTACCACTTTGCTCAGCCCCTCTTATAGTGTTGCTAGTTGCAGGTGAAGATTGGAGACCGTTCATTGTTGGAACATTATTTACTTATTGGGATATCATTATATTATCTTTTTATCTTAATGCATCTATATACTTGGTAAAGGGTGGAAGGCTCGGCCTCTCGCCTAGTGTTTTGTTCCACTCTTGCCGCCCTAGTTTCCGTCATATCGCTGTTATGTTCCCGGATTTTGCGTTCCTTACGCGGTTGGGTTATAATGGGAACCCCTTGATAGTTCGCCTTGATTAAAGCTTTTCCAGCAATGCCCAACCTTGGTTTTACCATTTGCCACCTAGCCTCTTTTTCCCTTGGGTTTCCGGAGCCCGAGGGTCATCTTATTTTAAGCCCCCCCCCGGGCCAGTGCTCCTCTGAGTGTTGGTCCAACCGAGCAATGTCCGGGGCTACCAGGGGCAACTCTGGGCTGGCCTACCCGACGTCTTGCTCATCCGGTGTGCCCTGAGAACGAGATATGTGCAGCTCCTATTGGGATTTGTCGGCGCGTCTGGGTGGTGTTGCTGGATTTGTTTTAACTTGTCGAAGTGTCTTGAAGAACTGAGGTACCGAGTCTGATCGGAACGTCTCGGGAGGAGGTCTATTCCTTCGTTGACCGTGAGAGCTTGTCATGGGCTAAGTTGGGACTCCCCTGCAGGGATATGAACTTTTGAAAGCCGTGCCCGTGGTTATGGGCAGATGGGAATTTGTTAATGTCCGGTTGTAGATAACTTGAACCTTAATTTAATTAAAATGAATCAACAGTGTGAGTTACCATGATGGTCTCTTCTTGGCAGAGTCCGGGAAGTGAACACGGTGTTGGTGTAATGCTTGCCGCAGGTTGCCCTCTAGTTATTCGTTCGCGCTTTGCCTCCTCTTCCCGCTCTCTTGTGCGATCAGGATAGCCACTATATATGCTAGTCGCTTGCTGCAGCTCCACATATTTACCTTGCCTTACCTATAAGCTTAAATAGTCTTGATCGCGAGGGTGCGAGATTGCTGAGTCCCTGTGGCTCACAGATTACTTCCAAACCAGATGCAGGGCCTGATGATTCCACTCCAGGTGACACGCTTGAGCTCAAGTGGGAGTTCGACGAGGACTCTCAATGATACTACGTGTCTTTCCCCGATGATCAGTAGTGGTGCCCAGTTGGGGGTGATCGGGACCGTGTCGTATGTTGGGTTTATCTTTCATTTTGGCGCCGTAGTCGGGCCATGAGTGTTTGGATGTTGTAATGCTATTTATGTACTTTGATTGACGTGGCGAGTGTAAGCCAACTATGTATCTCCCCTTTATTATTTATATTACATGGGATGTTGTGATGATTGCCTAACTTGCGACATTGTTTTCAATGCGGTTATGCCTCTAAGTCGTGCCTCGACACGTGGGAGATATATCTACATCGAGGGCGTTACACAAAGTTTCGTGCAACTAATTCCAGAACTTTGAGGTAAACTGGGTTCCTCTATCTGATACTATACTCCTCGGAACTCCATGTAAGCATACAATCCTGGTCATGTATATCTTTGCCAACTTAGCACTGGTGTAAGTGGTCTTTACTGGGATGAAATGAGCTACTTTCGTCAACCGATCGACTACAACCCAAATCGAGTCATAGCCTGAACAAGTCCTGGGTAATCCCGTGATAAAATCCATGCCTAACTTATCCCACTTCCATTCGGGTATTGGCAATGATTGTAGCAATCCTGCTGGCTTCTGATGCTCTGCCTTTACCCTCTGACATACATCACAAATTGCTACATACTCCGCAATATCCTTCTTCATTCCGGTCCACCAGAAAATATCCTTCAAATCCAAATACATCTTGGTATTTCCTGGGTGAATCGAATATGGTGAATCGTGTGCCTCTTGCAGAATCAACTTCCTGATCTCCGAATCATTAGGCACATAAACAAGGTCTTCAAACCATAAGGTATCGTGCTTATCCTAACGAAATCCCTTAGCTTTTCCTTTGCTCAGTTTCTCCTTAATAGAGGCAATCTCCTTGTTAGTCTTCTGAGCTTCTCTGATTCTATCCATCAAAGTTGACTGAATCTCCAATGCTGCTACATAGCCTCTCGGAACTATTTCCAAACATAGTTCACGAAGATTTTCGGCTAACTCCCTTGGTGTTTCTCCCGTCATTAGTGTATTGACATGGCTTTTGCGACTCAATGCGTCAGCTACTACATTAGCCTTTCTGGGATGGTAATGCAATCTCATATCATAATCCTTGATGAGCTCCAACCATCTCCTTTGTCTGAGGTTCAACTCCTTCTGCGTGAAAATGTACTTCAAACTCTTGTGATCCATGTACACCTCACAATGATTTCCAATGAGGAAATGTCTCCATGTTTTCAATGCATGCACTACGGCTGCTAACTCCAAATCATGCGTAGCATAATTCAACTCATGAGGCTTAAGCTGTCTTGAGGCATATGAAACAACTCTCCCTTCCTGCATAAGCACTGCTCCAAGTCCTCTACGTGAAGCGTCGCAATACACCTCATAGTCCTTGGTCTGGTCTGGCAAAATCAACACTGGTGAAGTAACCAAGCGTTTCTTCAACTCCTGGAAACTAGCCTCACACTCCTCGGTCCATATGAACTTGGTATCCTTTTTCAACAACTCCGTCATAGGCTTCGCAATCTTTGAGAAATTCTCAATGAATCTTCGGCAGTATCCTGCGAGTCCAAGGAAACTCCGGATCTCTCCAACTGTTGTTGGCGCTTCCCAATTTGTCATATTGTCAACCTTAGTGGGATCTACTGCTATACCTTCTCCGGATATAACGTGTCCGAGGAATCCTACTTCCTTCAACCAAAACTCACATTTGCTGAACTTGGCATACAACTGATGTTCTCTGAGCTTCTCAAGTACCAATCGCAAATGTTCCTTATGCTCCTCTTCACTTTTCGAGTAAACCAGAATATCATCAATGAACACCACGACGAACTTATCCAAGAACTCCATAAACACTTTGTTCATCATGTTCATAAAATAGGCAGGTGCGTTAGTCAGACCAAATGACATAACGGTATACTCGTACAGCCCATACCTGGTGGTAAAAGCTGTCTTAGGTATATCCTGTTCTCGAATCTTCAAATGGTGGTATCCTGATCGCAGATCGATCGTGGAAAATACCTTAGCTCCTTGCAATCGATCAAACAGATCATTAATCATTGGTAGGGGGTACTTGTTCTTGATGGTTACTTAATTCAATCCTCGATAATCAACAACCATCCTTAACGATCCTTCCTTTTTCTCCACTAGAAGTACTAGTGATCCCAAAGGCGACGAACTTGGGCGAATGTAACCTTTATCCAGTAACTCCTTAATCTGCTTCTTAATCTCCACCAAATCCTTTGCAGGCATCCTGTATGGTCTCTTTGATATTGGCCCTGTGCCTGGCAATAGCTCAATCAAAAACTCAATATCTCTATCGGGTGGCATGCCTGGCAACTCTTCTGGAAATACTTCAGGGAAATCCCTTACCACTGGTACTTCCTCCTGCACAAATCCTGTTAAACAATTTACTTGAGTCCCTTTTGGCACATGTCGGGATACATACTTGATCCTTCTCCCTTCTGGGGTAGTAAGCAAAATTGTCTTACTGGCGCAATCAATGTTTCCTCCATACATCGACAGCCAATCCATACCCAGAATTACTTCCAATCCTTGTGATTCCAAAATGATTAAATCCGAGGGAAACACATGCCTACCTATACTCAATGGCACTTGAAAACATCCTTGACTGGCCATATACTCCGCTCCTGGTGAGCTTACTAGCATAGGTGTTCTAAGAACCTTAGTGGGCAGGTTATACTTATCCACAAATCCCCTTGATATGTATGAATGCGATGCACCAGTATCAACAAGAACGAGTGCAGTAAATGACTTAACCAAAAACTTACCGATTACTGCATCCGGTTGCTCTTCAACCTCCTCCACGTTAACGTGGTTCACCTGTCCCCTGTTGAAAGGGTTTGGCTTCTTCCCAGAGCTTCCATTGCCATTCTGGCCTTCAGGACATTCATTGGCATAATGTCCGGTCTTCTGGCACTTCAAGCAAGTAACTTGGCTCAGGTCCTTCTTGGCTGGGGTTGATGGGTTGGTACGGTTCTGGCCGTTGCTTCCTCCATTGCCATTACCATTCTTGGTGCCATTGTGATTGTGCGAGCTACCTCCTCCATGGGTATGCTGAAAGTGTCCTCCCGATCTAGGGGTAAAACGTGGCTTCTGCTGGGCTCCAGAATTGTACTTCCCTTGTCCATACTTCCTCCTGCGGTTCTCAATTTGCTGCTGCTTGCCTTCAATCATAAGAGCACGGTCTAGCAACTCCTGGTGGTTGTTGAAGGTTGCTACCATCAACTGCATGCTCAACTCATCATTCAGTCCTTCCAGAAACTTCTCCTGCTTAGCTACATCCATAGCAATGTCATCTGGGGCATAACGTGCTAATTTACTAAAGTCCTCCACATACTGGCAACTGTCCGTCCTCCTTGGCGCAAGTTGCGAAACTCACGCTTCTTCATGGCCATAGCTCCTGCTGAGACATGGGCAGTACGAAAAGCCTGCTGAAACTGGTCCCATGTGACAGTGTCGATAGGGAAAGTGGCTGTGAAATTCTCCCACCATGATGCTGCGGGTCCTTCAAGCTGATGTGCGGCAAACTTCACCTTCTCCGCATCTGTGCATCCTGTTGTGGTCAACTCTCTAGCTGTCTTGCGGAGCCAATCATCTGCTACTATTGGCTCGGTGCTACTGGAAAACACCGGCGGATTCAGCCTAAGAAAACGGGCTAAGTGATCAACAGGTGGTGGTGGTGGTGGTGGGTTGTTGTTGTTGTTCCCCTGATTCTGATTCTGAACTAGCAACTGCATCAATGTGTTCTGCTGCTGGATCAACTGGGTGAGCTCCGGTGGAAAGGTAAATCCGGTGTCACGTCTCGGAGGCATCTAAGGGTTTAGAAAAGATGAGAGTTTAGAATAGAGGGGGTCTAAAGAGAAAACACTACCCATATGCACATGAGGCAATAGCAAACAATTCACTTGATTCATTCAAACAAGGGCATACAATCGATCTAACTATCGCAAAAGTGCTCGGACTACTGTATTTATATGGTGGACTACTACTACTGATGAGGTGGTCTACTAGAAATATTCTTCGGTTGCAGACTCCATGATATCTGCTCCGGCTTCATCAACGTAGTCATCATCGCTGTCATCTGGATCCGAGTCGGTGTCGTCGATGATGATGTAGTCTTCCGGGCGAATCTCCTTGGGTTCTTCGTCTTCATCTACTGGTGTAGGGCCTCCCATAAATATCCCGATCTTCTTGATCAGATCGTCATTCTTCTCCACCAATACTTCGATTTCCTCTTCATAATCTTCACGTGTAGCCTTAAGTTCTTCCTCCAGTTCCTTGATTCTTGTCCTTGCCTTCTTCAGGTCTATCATGTCGGCGCACATCTGGTTCTCCTGTTGCCGAATGTGCTGGTTTAACTCCTGGATAAAAGTTGCAACTGATCTATCCTTCCTGGTGCTGATCATCTCCCGGTGCTCATCTCGGCGCCCGCAAATCTGGTAGATAGTATCCTTGAGATCATTGCGGTAGACTTCTCCAATGCGTCCCATGGCGATGTGAGCTGCCATGCTCTTTTGTAACGCCCTCGATGCGGCTATATCTCCCACGTGTCGAAGCACGACTTAGAAGCATGACCGCATTGAAAGCAATGTCGCAAGTGAGGTAATCTTCACACGAACCCATGTAATACATAAGGGAAAAGAGATACATAGTTGGCTTACAATCGCCACTTCACACAATTACATGAATAAAGCATTACATCATCCAGATACAAACAAGGTCCGACTATGGAACCAAAATAAAAGAAGAACCCCAAATGCGACACGGTCCCCGATCGACCCCAACTGGGCTCCACTACTGATCAACTAGAAAACAGGACAACACAAAGGACAAGATCTTCATCGAGCTCCTCCTGAGCTTGGTTGCGTCACCTGCACGGTTCAACGGCACCTGCAAGCTAGTTTTGGAAGTATCTGTGAGCCACAGGGACTCAGCAATCACGCACCCTCGCGATCAAGACTATTTAAGCTTATGGATAAGGTAAAAGGTATGAGGTGGAGCTGCAGCAAGCGACTAGCATATATGGTGGCTAACATACGCAAAAGAGAGCGAGAAGAGAAGGCAAGGCACGGTCGAGAATCTATGATCAAGAAATGATCCTAGAACAACCTACGTCAAGCATAACTCCAACACCGTGTTCACTTCCCGGACTCCGCCGGAAAGAGACCATCATGGTTACACACGCAGTTGACTCATTTTTAATTAAGTTAAGGTTCAAGTTATCTACAACCGGACATTAACAAATTCCCATCTGCCCATAACCGCGGGCACGGCTTTCGAAAGTTCAAATCCCTGCAGGGGTGTCCCAACTTAACCCATGACAAGCTCTCACGGTCAACGAAGGAATAGACCTCCTCTCGAGACGTTCCGATCAGACTCGGTATCCCGGTACAACAAGACATTTCGACAGGGTAAAACTAAACCAACAACACCGCCCGAATGTGCCGAGAAATCCCGATAGGAGCTGCACATATCTCTTTCTCAGGGCACACCGGATTGTCCAAACTTCCGGTAGGCCAGCCCAGAGTTGCCCCTGGTGGCCATCGGCGGCTGACAAGTTGGACCAACACTAAGAGGAGCACTGGCCCGGGAGGGTAAAATAATGATGACCCTCAGGAGCGCGACTCCCAAGGGAAAAGAAAAGGCTAGGTGGCAAATGGTAAAACCAATGTTGGGCGTTGCTGGAAGAGCTTTACTTAAGGCGAACTGTCAAGGGGTTCCCATAATAGCCCAACCGCGTAAGGAACGCAAAATCCGGGAACATAACACCGATATGACGGAAACTAGGGCGGCAAGAGTGGAAAAAAACACCAGGCATAAGGCCGAGCCTTCCACCCTTTACCAAGTATATAGATGCATTAATTAAGTAAGATATAATGTGATATCCCAACAAGTAAACAATGTTCCAACAAGGAACGACATCTCCATGTTCCAACAAGGAACAGACTTCAACCTTCACCTGCAACTAACAACGCTATAAGAGGGGCTGAGCAAAGCGGTAACATAGCCAAACAACGGTTTGCTAGGACAAGGTGGGTTAGAGGCTTGGTTCAACAATATAGGAGGCATGAAGCAAGTGGTAGGTATCGCAGCATAGGCATAGCAAAAGAGCGAGCAACTAGGCAAGCAAAGATAGAAGTGATTTCAAGGGTATGGTCATCTTGCCTGAAATCCCGCAAGGAAGAAGAACGAGTCCATGAAGAAGACAAACGGGCGTAGACGAACGAATCCTCACAACACGACGTTATCGGAACCAACCCGAAGAAGCAACACCGGAAAGAAGCAAACGACATAGTAAACAACCACGACATGAACATGGCATGATGCACAATCAAGTATGATGCATGTCCGATTTAATGATAAATGACATGGCAAAATGCACAAGCAATACTACAAATTAAGTGGAGCTCAATATGCAACGGAGTTGCATATTGAGGAAAACACCACATGACTTATTTAGTTCGATCTTGTTTATGTACCCAACAATATTAAATGTTTTTAAACATGGCAAGAGGGTGAAGCAAAGAAAACTACCTATCTAGTCAAGTTTAAATGAGGCCGGAAACAATGAACAGCAATTCTGGAAACTCCTCATATGCATATATTAGGTTTGGTACTGTTCTTCCCTAAAGATAATTTTAGAGTTGTTAAGCATGCAAAATAAGGCCACCATGTTAAACTAGGCAAAATTCTACCCCATTTACATATAAAGTTTATTAAATTCAGAGTTACGGTTATTTAGATATGAATTAAATCATTTTAGCATGGCATAGGAGTAAATTAATGCAAACAACATTTTAAACATTTTAAACATGGATGAAAGAGACATATTATTAAACTAGACAAAATTCTGAGCAAGTTTCATATATAACTTATTTTAATCCGATGCACGGTTTGTGAGATATTAAATGCATGAACTCTAGGGACTATTCTGCAAAACTGCGTTCTCTGGAAAAAATAACTAAATTCGCCAGGCAGAGAAAAAAATATGAAACGGGCCGAAACTGGAGGGGCTGGGAGCGCTGCTCACAGTGGGCCTTCGAGGCCTTTGGCGCAGTGAGAAAGGCGTTGGGCCTGAGAGGAGGCCACGGTTGACCTTAGCGCCAAAGCGGCCCGATGCGCGGTTGCGGCCCAGGCACGCAAGAGGCAGGCCGGCCTGGAGCTGGGCCTCGCGCGGTCTGACGCTGACGTCAACGCGCGTCTGGACGAGTGGACATTGTAGAGGTTTGCAGGCACGCTTCTCTCCCTTGCTCGAACAAAACAGAGGAAGAAGGCGCGGCGGCTGTGGGTCTTGGGCGCGGGAGGTTGATCCAGACCGGATCGAGGCGAGCTGGGCCTTGGCGCGGATCTAGATCAAGGGGAAGGAAGCAGGTCGACAAAGCAGAGGATCGAGCGGGCCGTGCTTCGCCTTGGAGCAGGACGACGGCGGCGGCCTGCGCGTCTTCGGCGAGGTTCAGTGCGCGGGATGGCCTGGGAGGCGGATCCGCAGCGGTGGAGGTCGGGGACGACCCGTTCTGGCCGGAGGTGAGACCATGGGCGGTGCTGGCAGTTCCTGATGACGTCGGGGTTGCTGGTCGGCGGCTCGGCATCGGAGGTTCATGCTTCGGGTGCCCCTGGCGGCTCGCTGGTTCGAGTCCCTGAAGACAGAGAGGGAGAGATCATGAGAGGGAGGAGACCGCAACGGGGAAAAAGAAAAAGAGAAGGGGCACGAGGTAGAGAGGAAATCTGCTCCGGCGAGCTAGCGTATAGAGGAGGCGGAGATCAGGCGCTGGATCGGGGCAGGGGAACTCCTCGCTCTCGGGAACGAGCGGAGCGGGAGACTGTGTGCTGGTTGGTGGGACACGGAAGGCGAGGAAGATCAGGAGCGGCTGGTCGGTGGATGGATGCATCGGGAGGATCCCAAGGTGGGAGAGGAGTGGCGGCGGGGAGAAGGATTGGATGGGACAGCCCTCCTACGATCTAGGGTTAGACTAGTTATATAGAGAGTGGGTTAGATTAGGGGCGATCTCGTTCCTCCGATCGTAATCGGGCGGTCGAGAAAAATAGACTAAGAAGTCCAATAAACAAAACGGAGATGTTTTGTAGACGTTTGGGGATGATCCGGACACAATGGTGACGACTGCCCGGGTCGGGTCTGGGACAGCTTTCGGACGCGCGCGAGGAGGGCCGCGGGCTGACGAGAGAGGTTAGGTTGGGTCTGGCGGATTGTGAAGAGCAGGTTGGTCTGAGAGAAGAGGGGAGAGATGCAGCCCGGCACGGTTTCCGAAGACCGAAAACGTCCGACGTTAGACCGGCTATATTGCCGCTATAGTTAACGGTTGGGCTATCAAACGAACTCCCAATGTGATGAAACTTGACAGGCGGTCTATCTACACTATAATAAGACCACACGCCAACTTTCATCCCATTCCGAGAACATTTTCCGGCCACCTATAAAATAATATTTCGGACATGCCGCGGGCGCGTGCAAGTGTGTCTGGGCTCAGAACGGACAACGGACGGAACGAGGAGACCGGGACGGATGCAAGTTTCGAAAACATGATAATGCAATGCACATGATGACATGATAAGATGCAACACGCAAGCAAATGACAAGGCAACAACAGCAAATAACTGGAGGACACCTGGCACATCGGTCTCGGGGCGTTACAACACTCCACCACTACGAGAGGATCTCGTCCCGAGATCTAGAATGGCACCGGAGGGAAAACGGAAGAGAAAGAGAAGAGGTAAAACTAAGTTGCTTCTTTGACAAACGAGTAAGACCAAAGAACCTTGAAAAAGGTTAAGCCATTTTGAGAAAAGAAAACAATGGAGATAAATGAAGTTGAAAGCACTCCGTTAGCAAAGAGGAACAAGGAAGAACAACTTCGGGCAGCACTCTGATTGACAATAAAAGGAATTAAATAAGAACTTGATAAGGTGATAGATCTTGAAAAGAGGGCACGGCACTCCGGTTAAATGGACAATCATGAAAAGAACATAATCTTTGATGAAACTAGATGATGGTTGAAGAAAGCAACATCACAATGCCTCCGGAACAAAAGTAAGAATGAAATGGAATGAACGAAGGGAAACACGATCTTGAGGGAGCACACTTACAACAAATGCTAGAACGGAGTTGTTGGAAAACCAACAACGAAAATAATAATCTTGATATGGTCTTATGGAATACATCTCAAATTATGAGGTGACAACCTGCCACTCACGGGAAAAGAATTGGATTGATAAGAACAAGGAGACGAGAAAGCTATATCACCGGGAGGATAAAAGAAGAACTTGGGTCATTTATAAGCACCATAAGAGCGACAATCCTTAAAGGAAAGATTTAGGTGAAATATAACCCAAGATAATTCCAATGAAGAAAATGATGGATTTAAAATATCTCATCCTTGACAACATGTGAATCATGAAACATGAACTCAAATTATCAAGAATGGCATAATACCACCTCCAAAGATATGGTAGAAAGAAATGCACTCCGGATTACAAGAAGAAGAATGCTTGAACTCCACTGAAAAGAATGTTGATGAACGCTTCGAGAAGGAAATAAAACCTCGATGAACCATCATGTAGGACATCCATGAGGAACTCCGGTAAATAAAATGACGATAAGTGCAAAGTAAGTTGAAAACACAAGGTGAAACCTTGTAATGATTTAGAAGGATCTTCGTGGTGAAATAAATGAGAGAACTTGGAACTCCGGGAAAAGAAAGATGAATCAAGTGAAACCGCGAATTTGATGACCTCCGGAATAAGGAATTGAATTCGCTCGATGAAATAAGAATTACATTATGCTTATCCTTCACCAATTAAATTGATGACAGTCAATGGATTCGACATATTACTTATTTTCGTAAAAAAGATTAAGAGAGATATAGCGTCAAACTTGGGAAGGTCTTTAACGAACCACCTGTAGAATTGAAACAACCAATAAATTGATATGATACACGAAGGAAGAAGAATCTTGAACGAACCACCATAGGAATTGCAAATGAACGAATAAAAGATAACGAATCACCAGAAAGGAATTAGAGAACGAATGAAAATACTTGATGGAAGTTAGATCCACGAGAACAAAAGATCATGAGCTGATTAGAGAATATCGAATGATGCACCGGTGAGATTTGGGGAACGAGAGCTGAAAGCTGAGAATGAACAAGTCCTCTGAAATGATGGACTCCGGATAATCGAACTGAAAATACCCTTGAAATGCTCCGGATGGGTGAAAAGAATTCTCACGATCAAAACAATTACGAGAGGATGGCAACAAGCTAGAATCACGAACCTTGAAGAGAATGGAGCAAGATCGAGAGAAAATCTTCTTCGGTCTCCAAAATCTGAGAATTATGACGAGAAACACCACCATGAATTGTTGAGGCATCGGAATAAAGAAGAATATAAAAGTTGAATCGACGATGAAATGAATTTGAAAGATCTTGGAGAAGGACATTTGACTGATGATAATTCATTCTTACGTCAAACTTTGACGAGAAATTTGAGGATATCTCCGGGAAATAAGAAGAGTCAGGTAAGATCCTGGGAAAAGACCTGTGGGTTAGGGCCCACTCAAAAGAAACACCGTTGAACGATTACTTGAAAAAGAAGAATGCACCGGTTGAATTAAATGGCTTGAATGAGATAACATCCTCGAAAGAGCTTGGACGAAAGCAGAGTTGAAAACACGAATCTTCGAGATATCTTGAGCACTCCGGAACAATAGAATAGTGAGAGGTGAACAATTAAGAATTGCACCGGCATGAGGAAACATTGAAATTCGGAAAAGAATATGATCAACACTGAAAGCTTGAATTGGTTCCACCGGAGAAGAAAAAGAATGGATAATGGTGAACTAGAAACTTCGTTAAAATCTTCATGAGCATCACCGGGTACAAACATGAAGGAATAAGAATGGAGAGACTTCCATAATAAAATGGATATTTGATAAAGAAATCCGAGTCCTCGAAGAAAAAGGGTGGGTGGGTGGGAAAACAAAGGCAACTTGGGATGGAAGAAAACGACACCGTTGAGAAAGCTGAGATTGGATCTTGCGGATGTTGAAAATGGACGGATCCGCTTGAAGAGAAGCACACCGGTTGAAAAGGATTGACATGACAATATCGATTATGAAGAAGGATTAGTATTCACATGGAAACATGAGAACACTATTTGGGGAAGGTATGGAATCAACATTTGACTTCGAAGCAACTCGAATACCACAACTCCAAACAAAACAAAGGATTGGCTTGCAGAGTAAGCCGGAACAAACATATGATTGAGATTTCGTCCGAAGTTTTCATGGTGGGGCCTACACGGGCTCGATCGTACAGCACCATCATGTAAAAGGCAGTGCACATGACATACGAAGCGTCCCCGAGTCGGCATAGCCAAGGACTCTTTAAGACACAACGAGACCACTGTAAAACCGACCGTGAATTGGCGGACCACTAGACGTCGAACCCCAATTTCATATCATGCATCTGTCGGAAACATATCCTAAGAGCTACTTGAATTCCCACATATGAAACTCCCAAACCTTTCTGATTATGCAATCAGGTGTTGGGGATACAGGGGAAGCATAATATCTCACCCAAGCTAGCAAATCCTACATCCAGCTGTATCCATCCTTCAACACATAACCAAGAAACCTCCGGAAATCATCTACCTCAACCTTCGAAAAGCATCCGTTATACGAGTTATGGCAATACTCCCGAACTCCCGCCCCAGTACTGGGTGGCGTCGAGGTTATCTCACCAACGAACTGCATAAAAGAGATTTTCGATGTCGGCGTACTAAACTCGAGTAATCCAGAACTGCAACGATAAAATTATGACGACAACACCTCAGAGCTCAACTCCCCGGGACACTTCCACAAAACCCCTGACAGGAGGCACCAAGACAATGTTCTCATCACAAAACCATCGGAACGATTCCAAGATACCCACATGATCCTAAAAAAATTAGTGAAATTTGAGAAGAGAAGAGTCAAAACTCTATGTCAGGATGCCTTACCAGAGCGATGAGGAGACTGGAAAGTAAAAAGAATTCCTAAACTCTCCGATATATAATTCCTAAATGACTCAAAACATTTTTCTAGACACAACCCGGTCGCTAATAACGATCAAGCAATGGGGCTCCTAAGGTCGGGGAAGGCTCTGATACCAACTTGTAATGCCCTCAATGCGGCTATATCTCCCACGTGTCGAAGCACGACTTAGAGGCATAACCGCATTGAAAGCAATGTCGCAAGTGAGGTAATCTTCACACGAACCCATGTAATACATAAGGGAAAAGAGATACATAGTTGGCTTACAATCGCCACTTCACACAATTACATGAATAAAGCATTACACCATCCAGATACAAACAAGGTCCGACTACGGAACCAAAATAAAAGAAGAACCCCAAATGCGACACGGTCCCCGATCGACCCCAACTGGGCTCCACTACTGATCAACTGGAAAACGGGACAACACAAAGGACAAGATCTTCATCGAGCTCCTCCTGAGCTTGGTTGCGTCACCTGCACGGTTCAACGGCACCTGCAAGCTGGTTTTGGAAGTATCTGTGAGCCACAGGGACTCAGCAATCTCGCACCCTCGCGATCAAGACTATTTAAGCTTATGGATAAGGTAAAAGGTATGAGGTGGAGCTGCAGCAAGCGACTAGCATATATGGTGGCTAACATATGCAAAAGAGAGCGAGAAGAGAAGGCAAGGCACGGTCGAGAATCTATGATCAAGAAGTGATCCTAGAACAACCTACGTCAAGCATAACTCCAACACCGTGTTCACTTCCCGGACTCCGCCGGAAAGAGACCATCACGGTTACACACGCAGTTGACTCATTTTTAATTAAGTTAAGGTTCAACTTATCTACAACTGGACATTAACAAATTTCCATCTGCCCATAACCGCGGGCACGGCTTTCGAAAGTTCAAATCCCTGCAGGGGTGTCCCAACTTAGCCCATGACAAGCTCTCACGGTCAACGAAGGAATAGACTCCTCCCGAGACGTTCCGATCAGACTCGGTATCCCGGTACAACAAGACATTTCGACAGGGTAAAACTAAACCAGCAACACCGCCCGAATGTGCCGACAAATCCCGATAGGAGCTGCACATATCTCTTTCTTAGGGCACACCGGATCGTCCAAACTTCCGGTAGGCCAGCCCAGAGTTGCCCCAGGTGGCCACCGGCGGCTGACAAGTTGGATCAACACTCAGAGGAGCACTGGACCGGGGGGTAAAATAATGATGACCCTCAGGAGCACGACTCCCAAGGGAAAAGAAAAGGCTAGGTGGCAAATGGTAAAACCAATGTTGGGCATTGCTGGAAGAGCTTTACTTAAGGCGAACTGTCAAGGGGTTCCCATAATAGCCCAACCGCGTAAGGAACGCAAAATCCAGGAACATAACACCGATATGACGGAAACTAGGGTGGCAAGAGTGGAACAAAACACCAGGCATAAGGCCAAGCCTTCCACCGTTTACCAAGTATATAGATGCATTAATTAAGTAAGATATAATGTGATATCCCAACAAGTAAACAATGTTCCAACAAGGAATGACATCTCCATGTTCCAACAAGGAACAGACTTCAATCTTCACCTGCAACTAACAACGCTATAAGAGGGGCTGAGCAAAGCGGTAACATAGCCAAACAACGGTTTGCTAGGACAAGGTGGGTTAGAGGCTTGGTTCAACAATATAGGAGGCATGAAGCAAGTGGTAGGTATCGCAGCATAGGTATAGAAAAAGAGCGAGCAACTAGGCAAGCAAAGATAGAAGTGATTTCGAGGGTATGGTCATCTTGCCTGAAATCCCGCAAGGAAGAAGAACGAGTCCATGAAGAAGACAAACGGGCATAGACGAACGAATCCTCACAACACGACGTTATCGGAACCAACCCGAAGAAGCAACACCGGAAAGAAGCAAACAACATAGTAAACAACCACGACATGAACATGGCATGATGCACAATCAAGTATGATGCATGTCCGGTTTAATGATAAATGACATGGCAAAATGCACAAGCAATACTACAAATTAAGTGGAGCTCAATATGCAACGGAGTTGCATATTGAGGAAAACACCACATGACTTATTTAGTTCAATCTTGTTTATGTACCCAACAATATTAAATGTTGTTAAACATGGCAAGAGGGTGAAGCAAAGAAAACTACCTATCTAGTCAAGTTTAAATGAGGCCGGAAACAATGAACAGCAATTCCAGAAACTCCACATATGCATATATTAGGTTTGGTACTGTTCTGCCCTAAACATAATTTTAGAGTTGTTAAGCATGCAAAATAAGGCCACCATGTTAAACTAGGCAAAATTCTACCCCATTTACATATAAAGTTTATTAAATTCGGAGTTACAGTTATTTAGATATGAATTAAATCATTTTAGCATGGCATAGGAGTAAATTAATGCAAACAACATTTTAAAGATTTTAAACATGGATGAAAGAGACATGTTATTAAACTAGACAAAATTCTAAGCAAGTTTCATATATAACTTATTTTAATCCGATGCACGGTTTGTGAGATATTAAATGCATGAACTCTAGGGACTATTCTGCAAAACTGCGTTCTCTGGAAAAAAATAACTAAATTCGCCAGGCAGAGAAAAAAATATGAAACGGGCCGAAACTGGAGGGGCTGGGAGCGCTGCTCACAGTGGGCCTTCGAGGCCTTTGGCACAGTGAGAAAGGCGCTGGGCCTGAGAGGAGGCCACGGTTGACCTTAGCGCCGAAGCGGCCCGGAGCGCGGTTGCGGCCCAGGCGCGCAAGAGGCAGGCCGGCCTGGAGCTGGGCTTCGCGCGGTCTGACGCTGAGGTCAATGCGCGTCTGGACGAGTGGACGTTGCAGAGGTTTGCAGGCGCGCTTCTCTCCCTTGCTCGAACAAAACAGAGGAAGAAGGCGCGGCGGCTGCGGGTCTTGGGCGCGGGAGGTCGATCCAGACCGGATCGAGGTGAGCTGGGCCTTGGCACGGATCTGGCTCAAGGGGAAGGAAGCAGGTCGACGAAGCAAAGGATCGAGCGGGCCGCGCTTCGCCTTGGAGCAGGACAGCGGCGGCCTGCGCGTCTCCGGCGAGGTTCAGTGCACGGGATGGCCGGGGAGGCGGATCCGCAGCGGTGGAGGTCGGGGACGACTCGTTCTGGCCGGAGGCGAGACCATGGGCGGTGCTGGCAGTTCCTGACGACGTCGGGTTTGCTGGTCGGCGGCTCGGCATCGGAGGTTCATGCTTCGGGTGCCCCTGGCGGCTCGCTGGTTCGAGTCCCTGAAGACAGAGAGGGAGAGATCATGAGAGGGAGGAGACCGCAACGGGGAAAAAGAAAAAGAGAAGGGGCGCGAGGTAGAGAGGAAATCTGCTCCGGCGAGCTAGCGTATAGAGGAGGCGGGGATCAGGCGCTGGATCGGGGCCGGGGAACTCCTCGCTCTCGGGAACGAGAGGAGCGGGAGGCTGTGTGCTGGTTGGTGGGACACAGAAGGCGAGGAAGATCAGGAGCGGCTGGTCGGTGGATGGATGCATCGGGAGGATCCCAAGGTGGGAGAGGAGTGGCGGCGGGGAGAAGGATTGGATGGGACAGCCCTCCTAGGATCTAGGGTTAGACTAGTTATATAGAGAGTGGGTTAGATTAGGGGCGATCTCGTTCCTCCGATCGTAATCGGGCGGTCGAGAAAAATAGACTAAGAAGTCCAATAAACAAAACGGAGATGTTTTGTAGACGTTTGGGGATGATCCGGACACAACGGTGACGACTGCCCGGGTCGGGTCCGGGACAGCTTTCGGACGCGCGCGAGGATGGCCGTGGGCTGACGAGAGAGGTTAGGTTGGGTCTGGCGGATTGTGAAGAGCGGGTTGGTCTGAGAGAAGAGGGGAGAGATGCAGCCCGGCACGGTTTCCGGAGACCGAAAACGTCCGACGTTAGACCGGCTATATTGCCGCTATAGTTAACGGTTGGGCTATCAAACGAACTCCGAATGCGATGAAACTTGACAGGCGGTCTATCTACACTATAATAAGACCACACGCCAACTTTCATCCCATTCCGAGAACATTTTCCAGCCACTTATAAAATAATATTTCGGACATGCCGCGGGCGCGTGCAAGTGTGTCTGGGCTCAGAACAGACAACGGACGGAACGAGGAGACTGGGATGGATGCAAGTTTCGAAAACATGATAATGCAATGCACATGATGACATGATAAGATGCAACACGCAAGCAAATGACAAGGCAACAACAGCGAATAACTGGAGGACACCTGGCACATCGGTCTCGGGGCGTTACATCTTTCCTAGACTCCAAGTTGGTGCATCAAAAGAAAACTCTATGGGCTCAGTGACTGGCATGAACGTCCTTCCTAGAATTTGAACTTGAATCATCCAGCGCTCTTCTTCAGGTAAAGTGGCGTTGTAGGTTCCGGTGAAGCTTGGTACTCCTATGTTCAGGTATCTCGTGACTTCCTTCAAGTGACGTCCAAAGGGTGTATCGTCATCCAGTTGCGTGAACTTGTTCCTTGCATCCGCCATCCTAAAGAGTAGAAAAGATGAGAGGTCAGAAGAGAAGAGAGTGAATATTGATCTAGGTCTTTAGCTTAGTGGTCGTGTCCTACAGTCAGCGTGTGCTCTGATACCATCTCTGTAGCAACCAGACCTCAAACACTCTGATCTCTGTGCTCAGGTGTCATCCCTGGATCAGTAATGCTCACACCACACAGTACTCGTAGGATTTATAACAGAGTAGCAATCACACACTTATTACATCGAGTGTCTCAATAGAGAACTTATTACAATAAAAATGGCTTAAGGCCATCTAATAACTATAACAGCGGAAGGCTTGGAAGATAAGTGAGTCCATCAACTCCAACGGCATCACTGAGTATAGAACCACGACCTAAAAACTCCTTAATCGTCGTCTGAAAAGTCTGCAACATTAACGTTGCAGCCCGAAACAGGTCAGCACATGGAATATGCTGGCAAAGTAACACATAGAGAGTAATGGAATGAAACAGCTCTACTATATGCATATTTGGCTGGTGGAAAGCTCTATGGTTACAGTTTTTGCGTAAAGCCAATTTTTCCCTACTGCAAAGGAATAAATTTTATTTAACTATCATGGTAGTTGTTAAACATTGAGAATGGTTGACAGCATTCTCAATCCCAATTAAGCATCATCATTAAACAAAACCCAACAAAATTAATTTTTAGAGTAACATGTTGAGATTCACATGATATTCCAAGTACTAGTTACTCAAGCTGTCCATAACCGGGGACACGGCTAACCATGATTAGTTTATACACTCTGCAGAGGTTTGCGCACTTTTCCCCACAAGACTCGATCGCCTCCGTTTGGTTTCTCGCACTACACGGTGTTTGAGAAATGGATGACCCTTAATAGCTTGTGGCTGCACACGGAAGTTTCTAGTATCATGATCCCTTTGGGCCTGGATGGCTGTCCATAAAGAAAAACAGGCAATCCTGGAATATCCAGGTACCTCAATCCACCGAGATGTGTGTTTAAGTTGCCACCTTAGATAAACCATTAATTAACAAACTCACATCTGTCATGGATATCACTCACCCAATCCACGTCTACTAGCATGGCATAATAGGCAAACGTAGAAGTAACTCCCAAAGGTTTGATAATATAACAGGTAATAGGTACTACCTCAACTACTTCTCATCCCACAATTTAACTAGACCCTAATCATGCAATGTTTGAGGATTGATCTAATGCAATAAAACTGGGTAGTAGGAGGTATGATCAAAGTGTTACTTGCCTTGCTGATGATCCGCGAAACCTAGAGATTCGAAGTAACAGGCGGCGCACTCCGGGTATTCTATCGCAGACAAACAAATAAGCATACAATAAGTATTCATCTAATGCACGGGTAAAACTCAAATAAGAGATCTAACCAGAAGGTTCAACTTAAGAACTCGGGTTTCCAAAAAGAATCAAATCCAATGAAGCAACGAAAGTCAAACGGCAAAAGAAACAAGCTTCGTTTACTATTCTGGATCTAGGGCAATTTTTACAGTGGCAAAAACTTGTTTAAGTTGGTTTAACGGATAGAGGGTTTCGAGACGAAACTCCAGGCGCTTGAATCGCCTGATTCCGATAAACGAGCGAAAAGTTATACTAAAACGAAAATCGGATGAGGAATCGCGATCGGAAAAATCACGGATTTAATCCGAGAAAAAGAAAAATAACGAACGTTCGCTAGAACGAACGAACGGACGAACGCTCGCTAAATAAATAAAACAGAAAAACCGATCTATTTAAAAAACCGAAACTAAAAAAAATAAAAAAACGCGACTTCTTTAAAAAACGGGCGGCGAAAACGAGGTTGACCTCGGGCGGCGGGTCCGGCGGCGGCGGCGACGGTGGCGGCGGGCGGCGGCGGATTAGGGTTTCGGGCGCGGTGGGCTGGCGGCTCGGGTCGGGCGGCTTATAAAGGCTGCCCCCGGGCGGAGTCCCGCTCGGGTACGGCCCGAAGTTGGTTCGCGTTTTTTTAAAAAATATATTCTGCGCAGAAAAACAAATAAAAGAAATACTAAACGGACTCCAAAAATCCCAAAATAAATTTTCCCGGGCTTCTAACATCAAGCCGCACAAGATGAACATTTATTTGGGGCCTAAATGCAATTTTGGAAAACGCACATTTTTCCTAAATTCAAATAAAATACCGAAAAACTCCGAAATAAAATCTTATTTGATTTTATTATTAAATCCTCAATATTTCTTTATTTTGGGAAAGTCATTTTATTCCCTCTCTCATATTTTTGTAATAGAAATAATTGATGATAAAATAATTAAAATCAAATGATCCTATTCGCAAAATTTGAGAATACTCAAATATGAAAATAATGAAATCCCCAACTCTCTCCGTGGGTCCTTGAGTTGCGTGGAATTTCTAGGATCAAAACCAAAAGCAAATAAATTATGATATGCAATGATGAGCTAATGTATAACATTCCAAATTGAAAATTTGGGATGTTACATAAAGTTAACCCATCTCTAGTCCCATCATTATCAAGATTCATATTCCAAAACAAATATTTAATGGGGGACACATCAATCACTTTTAGATCTTCATCCTTATTATCATGAAAACTAGAAGAACACGCTTTCATAAAGCAATCTTTCTTAGCATGCATCCTAGCGGTTCTTTCTTTGCACTCATCAGTGGAAATTCTCATGGTTTGTGAGACTCGTTGATATCATGCTTAGGTGGAATAGATCTAAGTTTCAAAGAATCAACATCAAGCGAAATTCTAACCACGTTCCTAGCCAACTCATCAATATTAAGCAATTTTTCTTCAATCAAAGCATTGAAACTCTTTTGCGAACTGATAAATTCTTTAATATTAGATTCAAAATCAAAGGGCATCTTATTATAACTTCCATAAGAATTGTTGTAGGAATTAAAATAATTATTAGAGGAATTACTAGGAAACGACCTAGAATTAAAATTACCTCTATACGCGTTATTACCAAAATTGTTCCTACCAACAAAATTCACATCCATAGATTCATTATTATTCCCAATCAAAGTAGACAAAGGCATATCATTAGGATTAGTAGGAGCACTCTTATTAGCAAACAATTTCATAAGTTCATCCGTCTTTCTACTCAAAACATTAATCTCTTCAATTGCATGCACTTTTTTACTAGTAGATCTTTCCTTGTGCCATTGAGAATAATTAACCATAATATTATCTAGGAGTTTAGTATCTTCTCCTAAAGTGATTTCCATAAAAGTGCCTCCCGCGACCGCATCTAAAAGATTTCTAGAAGCAAAGTTCAATCCGGCATAAAATTTTTGTATAATCATCCAAAGATTCAAACCATGTATAGGGCAATTACGTATCATTAATTTCATCCTCTCCCAAGGTTGTGCAACATGTTCATGATCAAGTTGCTTAAAATTCATAATATCGTTTCTAAGAGAGATGATCTTAGCGGGAGGAAAATACTTAGAGATAAAAGCATCTTTGCACTTATTCCATGAAACAATACTATTTTTAGGCAAAGACGAAAACCAAGCTTTAGCACGATCTCTAAGTGAAAACGGGAATAGCTTAAGTTTAACAATATCATTATCCACATCTTTCTTATTTTGCATATCACATAAATCAACAAAGTTGTTTAGATGGGTAGCGGCATCTTCACTAGGAAGGCCAGAAAACGGATCTTTCATGAGAAAATTCAGCAAAGCAGTATTAATTTCACAAGATTCAGCATCGGTAAGAGGAGCAATCGGAGTGCTAATAAAATCATTACTGTTGGTATTGGCAAAGTCACACAATTTAGTATTATCTTGAGCCATCGTGACAAGCAAGCAATCCAACACACAAGCAAACAAGAAACGGGCAAAAGAGGCAAATTGGGAAAGAGAAGAGGAACGGAGAAGAGAGGGCGAATAAAATGGCAAGGGTGAAGTGGGGGAGAGGAAAACGAGAGGCAAATGGCAAATAAAGTAATGCCAAGGATAAGAGTTGTGATGGGTACTTGGTATGTCTTGACTTGGTGTAGATCTCCCCGGCAACGGCACTAGAAATCCTTCTTGCTACCTCTTGAGCACTGCGTTGGTTTTCCCTTGAAGAGGAAAGGGTGGAGCAGTAAAGCAGTGTAAGTATTTCCCTCAGTTTTTGAGAACCAAGGTATAAATCCAGTAGGAGACCACGTGTGAGTCACATCGTACCTACACAAACAAATAAGAACTCGCAACCAACGCGATAAAGGGGTTATCAATCCCTTCACGGCCACTTGCAAGAGTGAGATTTGATAGAGATGATAATAATAAGATAAATATTTTTGGTATTTTTATGATATAGATTGAAAGTAAGATTACAAAATAAAGTAGATGGAAAACTTATATGATGGAAAATAGACCCGGGGGCCATAGGTTTCACTAGTGGCTTCTCTCAAGATAGCATAAGTATTACAGTGGGTGAACAAATTACTGTCGAGCAATTGATAGAAAAGCGGATAATTATGAGAATATCTAGGCATGATCATGTATATAGGCATCACGTCCGACACAAGTAGACCGACTCCTGCCTGCATCTACTACTATTACTCCACACATCGATCGCTATCCATCATGCATCTAGAGTATTAAGTTCATAAGAACAGAGTAACGCCTTAAGCAAGATGACATGATGTAGAGGGATATACTCATGCAATATGATATAAACCCCATCTTTTTATCCTCAATGGCAACAATACAATATGTGTCGTTTCCCTTTCCGTCACTGGGATCGAGCACCACAAGATTGAACCCAAAGCTAAGCACTTCTCCCATTGCAAGAAATATCAATCTAGTAGGCCAAACCAAACTGATAATTCCAAGAGACTTGCAAAGATAAACCAATCATACATAAACGAATTCAGAGAAGATTCAAATATTGTTCATACATAGACTTAATCATAAACCCACAATTCATCGGATCTCGACAAACACACCGCAAAAGAAGATTACATCGAATAGATCTCCAAGAGAATCGAGGAGAACTTTGTATTGAGATCCAAAGAGAGAGAAGAAGCCATCTAGCTACTAGCTATGGACCCGAAGGTCTGAAGTAAACTACTCACACATCACTGGAGCGGCCATGGAGTTGATGTAGAGGCCCTCCGTGATCAATGCCCCCTCCGGCGGAGCTCCGGAAAAGGCCCCAAGATGGGATCTCTTGGGTACAGAAGGTTGCTACGGTGGAATTAGGTTTTCATGGTGCTCCTAGATGTTTGGGGGTTACGTGGATATATATAGGAGGAAGAAGTACGTCGGTGGAGCAACGAGGGGCCCACGACGGTGGAGGGCGTGCCCAGGGGGGTAGGCGCGCCCCCCTGCCTCGTGGACTTCTCAATTGTTTCTTGATGCCCACTCCAAGTCTCCTGGATCACGTTCGTTGAGAAAATCACGTTCCCGAAGGTTTCATTCTGTTTGGACTCCGTTTGATATTCCTTTCGGCGAAACACTGAAATAGGCAAAAACAGCAATTTGGGCTGGGCCTCCGGTTAATAGGTTAGTCCCAAAAATAATATAAAAGTGTAAAAATAAGCCCAATAACATCCAAAATATATAATATAATAGCATGGAGCAATCAAAAATTATAGATACGTTGGAGACGTATCATTCATCAACGCATCGACCTCGACATTGACAATGACCACTTCATCCTCATACCAACCGTAACCGAGGACGGTAACCTTGACGACACCTAGTACATTTCCATGCCATTGCATTGATAACCCGAGCAATTTTGCGTCACTTACCTATCGAGACTAGCGAGTTGACAATTGCTAGGCCACACTCTTTGTGCACCATAGTGATACGCTTACTCCGCATAGCTAAATTTAGCATGCAAATCATCTTGCTATAATCATTGTGCCATAAGTCTCTCCCGTGCATATCTTACATGTTTGTCTCATATTTTGGCTCACAAATCAAGCATCATGGCATAGTAAAAAAAGCGTTTAAGCAAAAGATGAGAAACAAAGAGCTTGTAAGTAATATCATCGTGCCATTTTGCATAGTTACATCATCTTGGTGATTACGTACATAGGGTACTTGGGATTGAAGACGACATGTTTCTCTCATAGGATTGGTGCACAAGCGTATCTAACCCATTTGAGCAATCGAGCTAGCGTCTCTCTAGCATGCGTAAAAAGAGCAATTTCTGTGGTCACACATCTTGAGCTCACTCCTTGGTTGTGCGGATCCTATCTATCTTCCGTGTGTGTGTTCCTAGTGATATTGTTGGGTTTGATCCATTTGCTTTACTTGCAATTTTGTGAACCTTCTCAACCTTATCAATATCTTGACTCACATTTTCTTGAAATTTTGTTCCACTCATCCTAACCAAGCTCCTCCATAAGCTCTACTTGTGTAGGTGTGAGAAACAAACCCGATACCAATTATACTATTGTAGCTTCACATTGAGTGATACTCGATACATTCACAATCTTTGGAAAAGGTAACTTTGGTATTGTTCTCTCATTTTCCTACTCACCTCCACTTGGTTATGATGGATAGGCCTACTACTTCGGAGAACCCACTCCTCGAGGGTCAAGATGATGAACATGACTATGTCACCAAAAATCACTTCTTAGTCGCTCAACGAGCCCTCCATCAAGAAAGTGAAGCTTTGTGTGATCGCATTGAGCAACTCGCCACCAACCATCGTCAATCGGAAGCAAGAAACCATGACTACCTAGACGCCAAGCTCTCCAAACAAATGGAAGAATTCTGCAACAAGAACATGAGCCACACATCTTCCTCAACCAATTCACCAAGACGGCGCCACTCAAGTCGCCACTTGTCGACATACTTTTCTTCTGATGCGAGTCCTCCTCGAGCTCGATTCCGTCACTGCGACGACACTCAAGATCGCCAAGATCAAGAAAATCCATTCCATGGCAATGGTTTGCAAGACCGAGTCCAAGCACGTGAGAGGGAGAGACGTCAAGCACAACACGCCGAGGATTAAGAGCAACTCCGACCACATCATCCACGCCAACCATCTCAAGACGGCGATGCACTCCGGCAAGAGCAAGAAAGTTGAGAAGAACAGACTCAAGCGGCTCAACAAGCACTCCGCAGGTCCACTAGAGCCGTTGCCGTATGCAGTCGCCTAATACATGGGCAAGAGAAAGATGTTTGCCAAGCACGACAAGAAGAAGCTGCTCAACGTGAAGGGCAACAAGAACGACGAAACCAAGCACATATGCCTCGTCCTCCTACACTCCAAGAGCGACATCAAGTGGAACGAGTTCTTGAAGACCCCCCTCCACGCCAAGAGTGACATCAAGCACAACAAGTGCTAGAAGACCCCCCACGCTAAGAGCGACATCAAAACTGCCACTATGATAGAGAACTCCGCTATGGCAAGCTCAAGTTGACCATGCCCAAGTTCTCCACAAGCAATGATCCCAAAGAATACCTGGCATTGAAAGTCGACAAGATATTTCGTCTTCACAACTACAACAAGGAAAATAAGATCGCCATGGCCTCCCTCGAGTTTCAAGACTATGCCCTCATTTGGTTGGAAAAAGTGATCGAGCGACGACAAACGAGAGGTGAACTACCCATCACAACTTGGATGCAAACGAAGGATGTCATGAGAGCTCACTTCATGCCTACACACTACACCCGCGATCTTTTCAAGAAGTTGCAACTCCTCAAGCAAGGCACAAAGACGGTAGAAGAATACTACCAAGAAATGGAGATTGCCATGATACGGGCTAATGTCAAGGAAGATGACGAACAAACTATGGCACGCTTCTTGAACGACCCCAATCACCCCATGAAGCGGATTGCTGACTTCCAACCCTACTCCAACCTTCTCGAGCTAGTTCATCAAGCGACCAAGGCCGAGCGACAAGTACAAGATGACTTCAAATGCGCCAAGTACTCTTCCAATACCTACGACTCCTACACTCAAGCTCCCACGACTTCGGCACCTCCTACCTCAACTAGAGCATCCCCAAGTACCGGAGACAAGTCAAGTTCCAAGCAATTTACGCCTTCCTCAACTCGTCCTCCGACAAGCAACTACAAATCCAAAATTCCTCATCATTGGCGCCTCCAAATGACCCCGGCAAGACAAGTTCTCTCAAGTGTTTCACATGTGGTGGCCGAGGACACAAGTCCTTCCAATGCATCAACAAGAGAACCAGACGATGGCACATACGACACCATGAGTGAAGGGCCATTGAGCACGTGGCCATGCATCTGCGCATGAACTAACATGAAGATGATCAATTCTTTTATGACAATGAGTCAAGTCCCGCTCTCGTGGTCTCCAAGGTCTTGACGCTTCAACACCACCAAGAATAAGACCAACATTGCCGCATCTTCCACACCAAGGCCGACATCAATGGGTGTTCCGTGAAATTCATCATCGA
Source organism: Triticum urartu (assembly GCF_056163025.1). NCBI lineage: Eukaryota > Viridiplantae > Streptophyta > Magnoliopsida > Poales > Poaceae > Triticum > Triticum urartu. The sequence goes on from NC_141875.1 coordinate 273,445,133, forward strand.
CGGAAGAAGTTGCCACAATTTGGCAAGTCAAGAGCTATGTTCCAAGCTACAATGGGTCAAGAAGAAGCATCCTCGACCCTACGAGGTCCAATGGCTTAGCGACTCTAGCACCATTCAAGTGGAGCACACCGTGCATGTTTCGTTCAAGATTGGTGCCTACGAGGACACCTGGGAGTGTGATGTAGTTCCTTTGTCCGTGTGCCATCTCCTCTTAGGGAGTCCTTGGCAATTCGACCACGGAGTTATCCACAACGGAAGAACCAACCACTATGCTTCGAGATGAAGGGAAAGGAGTACGTGCTATGACCTATGTCACCTAGTTGAGTGATCGCGGACAAGCAAGCGTCCACGCATCGTGGAGAGACCAATGAGAGAGGGAACCACCACAAAGAGAGTGAGGGCCATAAGCCAAAATTGAGTGACTCTACGCCGAGAGAGAAAAACTTAATCCTCCTAGCCACAAAAAGAGAGATGAGAGAAGTGTGAAAGAACCCATCTAGTGTCGTACACTATGTCCTAGTGTGCAAATATGAAGTGGCAAGGACTAACACTGCTAACCATCTTCCTCTAGTGTTGTCTAATTTGTTGTAGGAGTTTGAGGATGTCTTCCCCGATGAGCTACCTCCCGGTCTTCCTGCATTACGAGGCATCGAGCACCGGATCGACCTCATCCCCGGGGCACCTCTACCAAACAAGGCTCCAACCACGTCAACCCCGAAGAAACTAAGGAAATACAAAGGCAAGTACAACAACTAATCGACAACGGACATGTACGTGAAATCTTAAGCCCTTGTGTTGTCCCAGTTATTCCTGTGCCTAAGAAATATGGTTGTTTTCGCATGTGTTCCGATAGTAGACCCATCAATGCTATCACCATTTGCTATAGGCATCGCATTACACGCCTTGATGATATGCTAGATGAGCTTAGCGGTGCCACCATCTTCTCAAACAATTGATCTTAAAAGTGGCTACTACCAAATACATATCCAAGAAGGTGATGAATGGAAAACAACTTTTAAAACTAAATTTGGTTTGTACGAGTGGTTAGTTATGTCTATGGTTTTGTCGGAAGCTCCCGGTACATTCATGTGTGTCATACATTATGTCCATCGCCCATGCATTGGTGTATTTGTTGTGGTCTAATTCGATGATATACTTGTGTTTAGCAAATCCCTAAAAGATCATGTGTTGTAGGGTGAAACCCTAGGGGAGATATTTTCACACTTGGAGGGGGAAAAGGGATGAACACACAAGAACACAAGGGAGAAATCACTCAAACAAACCGAAATCACACATCCACTAGAGTAGCACACATGAGATCCACAAGCATACAAGAACAATTCAAGGATAATAGCACTAGGGAAAGTTCTTCCCACTCCAAAGGAGGTGGGGTCTTGATAATAATCTTCTCCAAGAGGAGGCCCTGAAATCCACAAGGATTCTTCCCAAGAGGGGTCTTGATCTCTAGGAGGATGGGAAGATGAGAAAAGCTCTCTCAATGTCTATCCAATACTTTGCAAACCCTAAAAATGAGCTAGGAGAAGAGTACTTATAGGCTAGGGACGAAATGGGGAAAACAGGGGTACAAGGGTCAAATGCCCATAGTGCACGCAGGCACACCCGGAGGGGTCCGGGCACCCGGGGTAAATGGGTTCGGGCACCCCGACCGAACAGAGGCTAGCACCAAGGGGGGGCTGGGCACCCGGGGATTGGCGGCCCAGGCACCAGGACAGGTCAGAGGGCCAGCACCCTTGTAGCCGGCGAGGCCGGGCACCCGGGGGTGGCGGCTCCAGCTCCCAGGCTAGGGGGCGGGCACCTGGGGGTCTCCTGGGCAGGAACCCAGGGATTCTAGGGCTAGCTCCTAGCCGGAGGCTGGGCACCCGGGGGCAGAGGGGCCCGGGCTCCCGGGTTGTCCAGAGCTTCCTCGACTTCATGCCCTTCTTTCCCTTCCTCTCCCATAGTTGCTTGTATCTCTGTCCTTGCCTCTTCACGCGCATCTTCTTGGTACCTAAGAGTGCATAACATCTCCGTTTGAGGTAGAACCCAATTCTCATGTGAATCCAGATGAAGTTCAAAGAGGAAAGAGTTAACCTCGGTTTCGATGGCACGTGCACGGGCTCTCGTCATTGGTCCTCCTCGTGGTGCTTGATGAGATGTAGTACAGTCCATGGGGATGATGGAGGGATGCTCCGCATCATGTCCCACTCCCTTGGGAGAGATTCGTCTGTGGGTTGTGATCTTCATCACCATGGTATTTGGCCAAGTCCTTAATGTTGAAGAGGTCGCTTACATTATACTTGTCACATGGGATGTCGATCTTGTAGGCATTGTCATTGTAGCATGCTAGCACCTTGAAGGGTCCATCGGCTCGTGGTAGTAGTTTGGACTTGCGTACGTTGGGGAAGTGGTCCTTGCAAAGATGGAGCCATACGAGATCTCCCGGTTGAAACACCATTGGTTTCTTGTTGATGTTGAGCTTGGTGGCGAGGCGTTGTACTTGACGCTCGATCTTGCACCTTGTTTCTTCATGAATCTTCTTGAGATAAGTGGCTCGTGCGCTAGTGTCCATGTTCGCTCATTCTTGGAGGGGTGGAGGAAGTATGTCCAAGGGCGACAAAGGGTTGAAGCCGTAGACAACCTCAAAGGGGGACTTTCCAGTAGTAGAGTGTCTTGCTCCGTTGTAGGCGTACTTAGCGATGGGTAAGAACTCCTCCCACTCCTTGATATTCTTCTTTATCAACATGTGTAGGAGAGTAGATAACATCCGGTTGGTGACTTCCGTTTGGACATTGGTTTGAGGATGATAGGTCGTCGATAATAGTAGCTTGATGCCAAGATTGGCGAACAACGTCTTCCAAAAGTAGCTTAGAAACTTGACGTCTCGGTCTGACACAATTGTGTTTGGCACTCCATGCAACCTCAAGATTTCCATACAAAAAAGATTTGCAACATGTGAAGCATCGTCTATCTTATTGCATGGGATGAAATGTGCCAGTTTAGAGAATCGGTTAACAACCACAAATATGAAATCTTTGCCATGTTGAATCCTAGGTAATCCAAGCACAAAATCCATGCTAATATCTTCTCATGGTTGATGTGGAATAGGAAGTGGCATATGTAAACCATGGGATTGAGCTTGTGACTTAGCTATGCGACATGTAGAGCATCGGTTGATGAAGCGTGAGACATCGCGAAACATCTTGGGCCAGAAGTAGTTCTTGGAGAGCATGGAAAAAGTCTTGTCGTGTCCAAAGTGTCCCATAAGTCCTCCATGAGCCTCTTGCAAAAGTAACAAACAAAGAGAAGACTCGGGGATGCATAGTTTGTTAGCTCTCATTAGATAACCATTCGTTATATGATAGTCCTCCCAAGATGTATGCTTCAAACACTTAACATATGGAATAGCAAAATTAACATCATTCTCATTTAAGTGTTTGATATGCTCGAATCCAACAACATTCAATTCAAGTTGAGTAACTAACATGCACTTGCAGGAAAGAGCATCCGCCACAAGATTTTCTTTGCCCTTAATGTACTTGATCACATAAGGGAAAGATTCAATAAATTCACTCCATTTAGCATATCGTTTATTCAACTTAGTTTGACCTTTAAAGTACTTAAGTGTCTCATGATCGGTATGTATGAAAAAATCATGTGGGCGAAGGTAATGCTCCCAAACATGCAATACTCACACTAAATCATATAATTCTTTGTCATAGATGGCATAGTTAAGTTGAGTGCCGGAAAGTTTTTCGCTAAAATATGCAATGGGTCGTTTTTTTGCATCAAAACTCCACTAATACCATTTCAAATAGGATCAGAATGAACCTCAAAAGTTTTGTCAAAATTAGGGAAAGCAAGAATCAAAGCCTGTGTAAGCAAAGATTTAAGCTCTTAAAATGCATTAGATTGAGAGGGACCCCAAATAAAGGGTGTGTTCTTCTTACTCAAGGCACTCAAAGGTCATGCAATTGTGCTAAAGTCCTTAACAAAGCGACGGTAGAACCCAGCGAGACCAAGGAAACTATGGACTTGTTGCAAATTTGTGAGTTGTGGCCAAGTTTTAGTTGCTTCAATTTTAGACTCATAGACATGAACACCCTTTGAGGACACAACAAAACCCAACAAAACAAGCTTGTCAACTCCAAAAATGTATTTCTCCATGTTAGCATATAGACGCTCTTTTTTAAGAATTTACAGAACGACTAGAAGATGGTTGACATGATCTTTTAGGGATTTGCTAAGCACAAGTATATCATCAAAGTAGACCACAACAAATACACCAATGTATGGGCGAAGGAGATAATGCATGACGCATGAAAGTACCAGGAGCATCCGACCAACCCATAGGCATAAGTAACCACTCATGCAAGCCAAATTTGGTTTTAAAGGCGGTTTTCCATTCATCACCTTCTTGAATGCAGATTTGGTAATAGCCACTTTTAAGATCAATTTTTGAGAAATGGTGGCGCCGCTAAGCTCATATAACATATCATCAAGGCGTCGAATGGGATGCCTATAGCAAACGGTGATAGCATTGATGGGTCTACAATGGGAACACTTGCGAAAACTACCATCTTTCTTAGGCACAAGAATAACCGGGATGGCACAAGGGCTTAAGCTTTCACGTACATGTCCGTTGTCGATGAGTTGTTGTACTTGCCATTGTATTTCCCTATTTTCTTCGAGGTTGACGCAGTATGGAGTCTTGTTTGGTAGAGGTGCGTCGGGGGTGAGGTTGATCCTGTGCTCGATGCCTCGCAGTGGAGGAAGACCTGGAGGTAGCTCATCGAAGACATCCTCAAACTCCTACAACAAATTAGACAACACTAGAGGAAGATGGTTAGAAGTGTTAGTCGTTGCCACTTCATCTTTGCACACTAGGACATATTGTATGATTCTCACACACTTCTCTCATCTCTCTTTTTGTGGCAAGGATGATTAAGTTTTTCTCTCTCAGCGTAGAGTCACTCAATTTTGGCTTGTGGCGCTCACTCTCTTTGTTGTGGTTCATTCTCTCACTAGTTTCTCCACGATGGGTGGATTCTTTCTTGTCGGTGATCACTTGACTAGGTGACATAGGTCATAGCACGTACTCCTTTCCCTTCATCTTGAAGCTATAGTGGTTGGTTCTTCCATTGTGGATGACGCCGCGGTCAAATTGCCAAGGTCCCCCTAAGAGGAGATGGCACACTGACATAGGAACCACATCACACACCAAGGTTTCCTCATAGGCGCAGATCTTGAATGAAACTTGCACGGTGTGCTCCACTTGAATAGTGCCTGTGTCGCTAAGACATTGGACCTTGTTGGGGCGAGGATGCTTCTTCTTGACCAATTGTAGCTTGGAACATAGGTCTTCACTTGCCAAATTGTGGCAACTTCCTCCGTCGATGATGACCTTCACGGAACGATCGTTGATGTCGGCCTTGGTGTGGAAGATGTGCCAATGTTGGTCTTCTTCTTGGTGGTCCTGAAGCGTCAACACCTTGGAGACCACGAGAGCGGGACTTGAATCATTGTCGCAAAAGACTTGATCATATTCATCTTCGTTCATGCATTGGTGCATGGCCATGTGTTCAAGGGCTTCCATTTCTTCTTCACTCATGGAGTCTTATGTGCCATCATCATTGACAATCATGGTGCACTTGTTGATGCATTGGAAAGACTTGTGTCCTCGGTCACCACATGCGAAACACTTGAGAGAACTTGTCTTGCTAGGGTCGTCCGGAGGCATCGATGATGAGGAAGTTTTGGATTTGTAGTTGCTTGCCAGAGGATGTGTCAAGGAAGGCGTAACTTGCATGGAACTTGACTTGCCTCTGGTACTTGGTGATGCTCTAGTTGAGGTAGGAGGTGCCGAAGTTGTGGGAGCTTGAGTGTACGAGCCATAGGTCTTGTAAGGGTAGTTGGCGTATTTGAAGTCATCTTGTACCTGTCGCTCGACCTTGGTTGCTTGGTGAACTAACTCAAGGAGGTTGGAGTAGGGTTGAAAGTCGGCAATCCACTTGATGGGGTGATTGAGGCCATTCAAGAAGCGTGCCATAGTTTGTTCGTCATCTTCCTCGACATTGGCCCCTATCATGGCAATCTCCATTTCTTGGTAGTATTCTTCTACCGTCTTCGTGCCTTGCTTGAGGAGTTGCAACTTCTTGAAAAGATCATGGGTGTAGAGGCATGAAGCGAGCTCTCATGACATCCTTCATTTGTGTCCAAGTTCTGATGGGTGGTTTGCCTTTTGCTTGTCGTTGCTCGATCACTTGTTCCCACCAAATGAGGACGTAGTCTTGAAACTCGAGGGAGGCCTTGGCGATCTTGTTTTCCTCGTTGTAGTTGTGAAGAAGGAATATCTTGTGGACCTTCAATGCCCATGGGAGATATTCTTCGAGATCATTGCTTCCAGAGAACTTGGGCATGGTGAACTTGAGCTTGCCGTAGCGGAGTTCTTCCTCATAGTGGTGGTTTTGATGTCGCTCTTTGTGTGGGGGGTCTTCTAGCACTTGTTCTGCTTGATATCGCTCATGACATGGAGGGGGATCTTCAAGCACTTGTTAAAGCTAATGTCACTCTTGGTGTGGAGGAGGACGAGGCATATGTTCTTGGTTTCCTCGTTCTTATTGCTCTTCACGTTGAGCGGTTTCTTGTTTTCGTGCTTGGCAAAGTTCTTCCTCTTGCTCACCTACTAGGCAGCTGCGTGCGACAGTGGCTCTAGTGGACTCGTGGAGTGCTTATTGAGCCACTTGAGCTTGTTCTTCTTGACATTGTTGCTCTTGCTAGAGTGCATCTCCATCTTGAGGTGGTTGACGTGGACAATGTGGTGGGAGTTGCTCTTGATTCTCGGCGTCTTGTGCTTGGTGTCTCACCCTCTAACATGCTTGGACTAGGTCTTGCAAACCATTGCCATGGAATGATTTTCTTGACCTTGATGATCTTGAGTGTCATCGCGGCGAGGAAATCAAACTCGAGGAGGACTCACATCAGAAGAGGAGTATGTCAATGAGTGGCAACTTTATTGGCAACTTGATTGGCGCCGTCTTGGTGAAGAGGTTGAGGAACATGTGCGGCTCACGATCATGTTGCGGAATTCTTCCATTTGTTCGGAGAGCTTGGCGTCTAGGTAGTCACCGTTTCATTCTTCCGATAGAGAAAGGTCGGTGGCGAGTTGCTAATGCGATCACCCAAAGCTTCACTTTCTTGATGGAGGGCTCATTGAGCGACGAAGAAGTGATTTTTTGTGATGCGGTCATGTTCATCATCTTGACCCTCGAAGAGTGGGTTTGTCGAAGTAGTTGGCCTATCAATCATAACCAAGTGGAGGTGAGTATTAAAATAAGAGAACAATACCAAAGTTAACTTTTCGAAAGATTGTGAATGTATCGAGTATCACTCAATGTGAAGCTACAATAGTAGAATTGGTACCGAGTTTGTTTGTGTCACCTACACAAGTAGAGCTTATGGAGGAGCTTTGTGAGTGGCACAAAACTTCAAGCAAATGGTAGTCAAGATATCAATAAGGTTGAGAAGGTTCACGAAATTGAAAGTAAAACAAATATATCAAACCAAAAGATATCACTAGGAATACACACACGGAAGATAGATGGGATCCATACAACCAACGAGTGAGCTTGAAAAGTGTAACCACGGAAATTGCTCTTATTGTATAGATGCTAGAGAGGTGCTAGCTCGATTGCTCAAATGGGATAGATACGCTTGTGCACCAACCTATGAGAGAAACGTGTCGTCTTCAATCCCAAGTATCCTATGTATGTAATGACCAAGATGATGTAGCTATGCAAAATGGCTCGATGCTATTGCTTACAAGCTCTTTCTTTCTCCTCTTTTGCTTAAAATCTTTTTTTGACTATGTCACGATGCTTGATTTGCGAGCCAAAATATGAGACAAATATGTAAGATATGCATGTGAGAGACTTATGGCACAATGATTATAGCAAGATGATTAGCATGCTAAATGTACCTATGCGGAGTAAGCGTATCCCGGCAATTCTCAACTCGCTAGTCTCGATAGGTAAGTGACGCAAAATGGCTCGGGTTATCAATGTAATGGCAAGGAAATATACTAGGTGCCGTCGAGGTTATCGTCCTGGCTTACGTTTGGTATGAGGATGAAGTGGTCGTTGTTGATGTTGAGGTCGATGCTATGATGAAGAGCAGTGTCATCAATGTCACACCGTTCCTAAGTAGCCGAAACATCTTAGCAAACGGAAACCGCAACTCAAAATCATTCGAATGTGGAAGGTGGATGCTTTTATGATGAAAAATTTGGTGGAGGGAAATGGTGGTGGTAATGATATATGTGGATGGGGGATGTCAAGAGCTACAAAATGAGCTAAAGAACACAAAAACGGACTTCAGGAGTGAAAGTTATGGCCAAAACGGAGTTGTTATTGGGTTGTTTCTGGGGGGGGCGGGCACCAGGGGTGGTCAGGGAAAACTTTCCCGGGGGTGCGGACACCCAGGGGTTCATGGTGCGGGCACCCGGTGGTGGACAATTTGGGCGGAAATTTTTGAGAAATGGCCAAATTCGGTGGATTTCATGCTGGGGAAGTGTGGGGGAGGTTGGGGAGGGGCTAGATCTAGTTGCCAAACAAAAAATCCATGGACCAAAACAACCAAATTTCACAAGATCCAACAAATTGCAAGAAAATTTTTTGCGGCTATTTTTGTGGGGATTTTGAATTTAGGACCAAAAAGCAACGAAATTAGGCTTGCAAATGGGGGGTAGGGACTTCAAGATGTGAATCAACCTGGCTCATGATACAAAGATGTTGTATTATGAAACCCTAGGGGAGATCTTTTCACACGTGGAGGGGAGAAAAGGGATGAATACACATGAACACAAGGGGGTATAAGGGTCAAATGCCCATAGTGCACGCAGGCACACCCGAAGGGGTCCGGGCACCCGAGGTAAAGGGGTCCAGGCACCCGGACCAAACAGAGGCTGCCGCCAAGGGGGGCCGGTCACCCAGGGGGTGGCGGCCCGGGCACCCGGACGGGTCAGAGGGCCAGCGCACTAGTGGCTGGAGAGGCCGGGTACATGGGGGTGGCGGCACCAGCGCCGAGCGAGGGAACTGGGCAGCCGGGGATAGCGGACCACGCACCCGGGGCGGCGGGACAGCGCCCAGGCTGGGGGGTGGGCACCCGCGACGTTGAGGGCCAGCTCCCAACCGGAGGACGGGCACCCGGGGGTAGAGGGGTCCACCCACCCAGGGTGTCAAGAGCTTCCCCGTCTTCATGCCCTTCTTTCCCTTCCTCTCCCATAGTTGCTTGTATCTCCGTCCTTGCCTCTTAATGGTCATCTTATTGGTACCTTAGAGTGCATAACATCTTCATTTGAGGTAGAACCCAATTCTCATGTGAATCTAGATGAAGTTCGAAGACGAAAGAGTTAACCTCGGTTTCAACGGCACATGCGCGAGCGCTTGTCATTGGTCCTCCTCGTGGTGCTTGATGAGCTGTAGTAGAGTCCGTAGGGATGGAGGGATGTTACACATCATCACGTCAACCATCTTAGAGCCGTTTTGCAAACTTTTAGAAAAGAGCGTCTATATGCTAACATGGAAAGATGCATTTTTTGAGTTGACAAGCTTGTTAAATTGGGTTTTTTTGTGTCCTCAAAGGGTGTTCATGTTGATGAGTCTAAAATTGAAGCAATTAAAACTTGGTGACAACCCACAAATTTGCAACAAGTGCATAATTTCCTTTGTCTCACCGATTTCTACCGTCGCTTTGTTAAGGACTTTAGCACCATTGCATCACCTTTGCATGCCTTGAGAAAGAAGAATGCACCCTTTGTTTGGGGTTCCTCTCAATCTACCACATTTGAAGAGCTTAAATATTTGCTTACACATGCTCCGATTCTTGCTTTGCCTAATTTTGACAAAACTTTTGAGGTTCATTGTGATGCTAGTGGAAATGGGATCGGTGGATTTTTGATGCTAGAAAAGCGACCCATTGCATATTTTAGCGAAAAACTTTCCGGCACTCAACTTAACTATCCCATCTATGACAAAGAATTATATGCTTTAGTGCGAGCATTGCATGTTTGGGAGCATTATCTTCACCCACATGAATTTGTCATACATACTGATTATGAGACACTTAAATACCTTAAAGTTAAAACCAAGTTGAATAGAAGTCATGCCAAATGGAGTGAATTCATTGATTCTTTTCCTTATGTCATCAAGTACATTAAGGGTAAAGAAAATCTTGTAGCAGATGCTCTTTCCCGCAAATGCATGCTTGTTACCCAACTTGAATTTAATGTCATTAGATTTGACCACATAAAAGACTTGTATGAGCACAATGTTACCTTTTGCTACTCCTTATGCTAAGTGTTTGACTTATACATTTTGGGGGCGATATTATATCAAGAATAGTTATCTAATGAGAGTTAACAAACTATGCATCCCCGAGTCTTCTCTTCGTTTGTTACTTTTGCAAGAGGTTCATGGAGGAGGACTTATGGGACACTTTGGACACTATAAGACTTTTGCCACGCTCTCCACTAACTACTTTTGGCCCAAGATGTTTCACGATGTCTCACGCTTCACCAACCGATGCTCTACATGTTGCAAAGCTAAGTTAGAAGCTCAATCCCATGTTTTACATATGCCACTTCCTATTCCACATCAACCACGGGAAGATATTAGCATATTTTGTGCTTGGATTACCTAGGACTCAAAATGGCAAAGATTTCGTATTTGTTGTTGTGGACCGATTCTCTAAAATGGCACATTTCATCACAAACAATAAGATAGACGATGCTTCACATGTTGCAAATATTTTTGTAGGGAAATCTTGAGGTTGCATGGAGTGAGAAAGACAATTGTGTTGGAACGAGAAATCAAGTTCTTAAGCTACTTTTGGAAGACGCTATGTGCCAAGCTCGCCATCAAGCTACTATTCTCGACGCACTATCATCCTCGAACCGATGGACAAACAGAAGTCACCAACTGTTCGTTATCTACTCTCCTACGCGTGTTGATAAAGAAGAACATCAAGGATTGGGAGGAGTGCTTACGCATCGCCGAGTATGCCTACAACCGAGAAAGACACTCTACTACCGGCAAGTCCCCCTTCGAGGTTGTCTACTATCGGTGCAACAAACCCTGGGTGTGTTGCCCAGACAGTACACATGCTTAAGAGCAAGGTTGTAGGATCCAAGACCAGAACAAGAAGAAGAGATCAACTCTTCGAGAAACCAAGGAGCGGATCAAGAAGACCAAGTCAAGCCAAGCAGCAAGATACCACCAAGGAAAAACCTCCGTTGCTGGGTAGGTGATAGGACTGTTTGTAGAGTTAGGTATGATAGCACCATTTTCTATGTAATCAGTACACAATGACTGATTTGCCATTATGGTGACCACTTGATCTATGAAAGGAGGGTCGTGGCAACCATAGAAAGGATTCAGACCCTTGTACACTCATACGCACATAGCTGCTCTCGCCCCGAGGCAACCTTGCCGAGCCAGAGCGTTGTGTCTCCACTGTGGTCCCCTAATCAATCCACCAAAGCATGAGTAGGGTTTTATGCCTCGCGGCGGCCTGAACCTAGGTAAAAACTGCCTGTGTGATCTCTGTCATGCCGCTCTACGCCCTCCACTCTTTGTGCAATGTGCTCTTCCCCCTGCCGAACCATAAGGGGCTAATGGCCCCATAGTTGGCCGTGTTTTCCCACGACATATTTGGAACGCCCGGTAGGGAGGAGCGCTTGCGCGAACCCAAGAAGCGTACACAATGCGTCATCTTCATCATCGTTTTCTTCATCAACGACTTCATCATCCATGGCACCCAAGAAGAAGCCCGGTGCTACAGCTCACCCATCCACCTCGAACGCCCCGCCGCACGCGGCCGCCGACACTGCGGGGGCTACGAGGATGCACGGAGACATGGACGCTGCGGGGGACGTGGACGGCGCAGGCGGCGTCGTCACCACCTCCCCTACAGCTGAAGCAGGAGCAGGAGGCACCAGAGAAGGACAACGCTAGCAACATCCCAGCGGCAGTGCTCCTCAAGGTGTGGTTAGAGAGATAATTCTGTCTGCACCTCTCCGCCCTACCGGAGGACGCAGCCACAGCGGTGGCGCTCACTCTGGGGGGAACCGCAACTCTTCGGCCGCCCCCACTGCGGGCGCCCGCAGGGCATGCGTCACCCTCAGGACGGGCTGACCGAGCCGATGCACCAAACGGAGCCACCGATACCCAAGCACATCTGCCTCGTCACCACGCCACCCCGGCGACTAGCTCACGACGGCGAGAACACGACGCCGCCAGTACGGGCACTATCATAAGCCAGGCGATGTTATGGTCTACGTCATCATCCATGCCGAGCACTGCTTCAGAGGCCATCACACGGGCCCAACTCCTATTGAGATTCTCGCCGGTGGCCGATCAAATGGATGAGTGGAGAGCCACCATTCGGAATCTCATTGGTTTCGCCTATGCAGGAAGATCATAGCGAGCATGCTTGTCACGGCCTCCACGGGCAGCGACAACGGCCTAAGTTGCTGGCCGTACCGAAGGGGCCACCCCCACGGTGCAATCCCCTCCACCAAAGCTAGCACAGGGGCCGCAAACTAGAGCCACGCGACAAAGAACCCGACAACGTATCGATGGCTTCATCTGGCGCTCGAGCACGTCGAGACCAATGGCGAGTCCTGGAAGGCAGGGGAAGGGAAGACCCATGCGTCACCATCGAACGACGCCGCACCACCCGCCGCTAGTCTGATAGGCGCAATGGCCTTGACGTCAATGAGCCCACGCCCGGTGAAGGTGGGTACCTACCTTTTGAGGTTGTGTTCCCTGCCTTCACTCGCGGGTTGCGGCAAGTCCGTTGGCCATCAAATCGCATGTTCAAGCCAGAAATACCAGAGAAGTACGATGGGATATTATGCCCGCAGAGTTCTTGAGCATCTACACCATCGCTATTCAAGCTGCTAGGGGAAGAGACGAGAAGGTGTTCGCCAACTACTTCCGTTTGGCACTCAAGCCAAATGTGAAGTCTTGGCTGATGCACCTGCAAGAGAACTCCATTTCAACCTGGGCTGACCTGTGCCATGAGTTTGTTGGCGCCTTCAGGGGCGGCCATCAAGAACTAGGGCGGTCCAGCAATTTCAGCTCCTCCCACAGAAGGAAGGAGAAAGTTTGTCACGCCCAAGATGTGATTCTATCCCAATCACGTGATGAACTCTTGATTGGGGCACAACCGCATTTCGAGCGCATAGCAAGGTGGATATCATTACAACATACCATGTACCGAATAGATGAGAATACAAGATAAAGGCTTACACTCGCCACAAGCTACATCATTCATACAACAGTTCATCAATACATAGCAATCATCATACAGAAGAGCAGTATCCGACTACAGATGAAATCAAAGGAAAAAGAAGAACGACATCCAGCATGCTAGCCCAGGCTCTCCCGACCCGGAACCTATCCCCTTGATCAAAGAAGGAGAACTCCAAACAAGCAAGCATCGCACTCGCGTCAGACCATCGCATTACCTGTACCTGCAACTGCTGTTGTAGTAATCTGTGAGCCACGAGGACTCAGCAATCGCATTACCATGGGTATCAAAGACTAGCAAGGCTTAATGGGTAAGGAAGGGGTAAAGTGGTGAGGTTGCAGCAGCGACTAAGGAATGTGTGGTGGCTAACTTACGAGTACAAGAGTAAGATGAGAAACTACGCAAACAGTCGCAAACTAGAAATGATCAAGAAGTGATCCAGAACTACTTACGTACAAACATAAGCAAATCGTGTTCTCTTCTCGAACTTCCTCGAAAAGAGACAGTAACGATTACACAACATTGTTGGTGTATTTTAAGTCCTCTACAACCGGATATTAAAAAATTCCCATCTGTCACATAACCGCGGGCACGGCTCTTGAAAGTTTAAACCCTGTAGGGTGTCCCAACTTAGCCCATGGCAAGCTCACGATCCACAGAGACAATCCTCCATCGTGGGACCCTCCGATCAAACTAGGAATCCTGGTGCACAAGACATTTCAACAATGGTAAAACTAATCCAGCAAGACCTCCCGGCGTGCCGACACCCTGATAGTAGTCGTGTGTATCTCGTCTCAGGCCATGTCCGGATGAGCAGTCTGTACAACTAAAACCAGTCCTCGAGTTTCCCCGTGGCGGGGCTACAAGGGGCTCAAGTTTGGGACTAACATCATCAGCACTGCTCCCCCTGTATGTAGAAAAGAATCCTTGGGTTCATGACGCCCTATGCCAGTTAATTATTTAATTCAAGTATTATTATGGCAAATGTTAAAAACAATGTTGGGCCTTGCTGGAAGAGTTTTACTCGAAGCGAGCTGTCAAGAGGGGCCCATAAACCCTCACCGTGTTAGGGACGCAAAATCAAGGAACATAACACCAGTATGATGGAAACTAGGGCGGCAAGAGTGAAACAAAACACCAGGCATAAGGCCGAGCCTTCCACCATTTACCAAGTATATAGATGCATTAATTAAATAAAAGATATTATGATATCCCATGATATACATGTCTCAACATGGAACAACCTGCAACTTCACCTGCAACTAGCAACGCTCTAGGAGGGGCCGAGCAAAGCGGTAACATAGTCAAACAACGGTTTGCAAGAATGGTGTAGATGGTTAGACGCTATCATGGCAATTTGGGAGGTTTGATAAACAAGTGATAGGTAGCGCGACATAACGATAACATCAAGACAACTAGCATAGCAAAGATTGTAGTGAGATCCAATGTGACGGTCATCTTACCTGAAATCCTGCTAGGAAGAAGACCGAGTCCATGAAGAAGACGAACCAACGTAGTCGAACGGATCCTCACAATCGCAACTTTACTGGAACTATAGAGAAGAAGCACAACTAGAAAGAAGCAAACAACATGGTTAACCAACAAGCATAAACATGGCATGATGCACAACCAAGTATGATGCATATCCGGTTTAATGAGTCATGGCATCATTGGGATGGCAAAGTGCAATAAACAATACTACAAGTTAAGTGGAGCTCAATATGCAACAAGTTGCATATTGACGAAACACCACATTCATTTATTTAGTTAACTCTCGTTTATGTATTGAACAATACTAAATGTTGGTTAACATGCCAAGAAGTGAGGCATAAGTAAACTACACACTTAGGCAAGTTTAAATAAGGCCGGAACAACAAACAACAATTTCGGAAAATCCCCATAGGTCATTTAGCAATTTAAAGTAAACAACAATTTTAACCATTTTGAATGTTGTTATCATGATGCGGATGACATATGCAAGTTTTATGCAATTTTTAACAAAAAGTTGACATGAGCATGACATGAAGTATTTGGTCACCATGACGAATTGAAAGGGGTGCCATGGCGGCGACAACGGAAATGGTGCCACGGCAACATTCCGATGATTCGACAACTCACTGAGATACCAACGCACAAGAACAAGTGTGCGAAGCGAGTCATGCAAGGACGGTGGGGTGATCCAGGTTACCGGGTTCCCATGGGTCGGCGACATGGCAAACAAGGAATGTGCAAGTCTCAAATCAAACATGGTGCAAACCCGAGCATCTCATACAATCACACATGCATTCGTCCATGGGCGTCGTCTCGACGGTATACCTTCGAAGCGTGCGGTTCGAGGGGGGGAGGGGGGGTCGAGTTCGGCGATAGAGGTACACGTGTCGAAGGGGAAGTAGTTGTTCACGGGGTCATCGTGGGAAGTTGTTCTCGCGACGGTAGTGGTACATAGTCGCCGTGGAAGTAGTTGTACACATTGTCTTGTTGAATCGCGACGGTAGTGGTTCACTCGACGTTCTTTGGCAACGGTCGTTGTACACGGTTCGTAGATGTTCGGGTCTTCTGTTGAGGTACTTGACGCATTCTGGATGTGTAGTCGTACACACACAAAGATGAACTTGACAGGTCATGTAAGCAGTCGTACTCGGCGAATCCGCGTAGTTGTACATATCTTTGTGATGTAGCCAAACTTGTTGAAAAACCCACGACGATGGTAGACGTACACGGTTAGCTTGATGGAACTTGGCGAAACCAAAACATTTGGTCTTGGCGTACAGTGGCAGTAGTGCAGGAAGGCGAGGGCATGGCCGATGGGAGCAGCAGCGAGCTCAGCAAGGCTCGGGCGCCGACCGGGAGAAGCAGGAGGCAGCGGCATCAGGGAACGACCGGTGGACGGAGCAGCTCCAGGGAGCAGGGGACGGTCGGCGGTCGGGACGAACGGATCAGTCCCTCTCCCGCCGGATCTGGTGGTAGCTGCGGCTAGGTGGCATGGGGTCGAGGGCGACGGGCACAAGACCAGCTGCTCCGGCGCAGTCGAGATGGCAGTGGGGCTCGGGCTCCTGGCGTCGGAGATGAGAGGGAGGAGGAGCGGCGATGTGGCGGAGGTGCCGCTGCTGGCTGGTGACGCGCTCCGGCGAGCCGGGGCTTCATGCGAACAAGGCCGCGGTGGAGGTGGCCGACGGGCGCGCAAGCACGCCGGGCAGGGCGTCCTCGGGTCGTGCAGGAGAGGAGGCCAGAGCAAGGGAAGGAGGGTGACACAGAGGTGAGGCACGGGGCAGCAATGTGCCGAAGGACGGCGGGGATGAGGGAGCTCCTCTCCCTGGCGCGAGGAGAGAGACGAGTGGAGGAGAAAGAGGATCGAGCCGAGGCTCTCCCTGGCGGCGCAAGCGAGGGGGAATCAGGAGTGATGGGGATCGATCCGGTGAGGGAAAAGGCTGCGAGGGGATCAGGCTAGGGTTGCGGGAGATGGTTGGGCCGGTCTGGATGGTTAGGCCCAAGAGGCCAGCGGGTGCAGGCTCTCTCTCCCTCCCTTCTCTTATTTCCTTTAGCATAAAAGAAATTAGAGAGAAGAAAAAGAAAGAGAGGGTTAAGGAAAGAATTTGTGTATGGGGGTAATTTTCCCTGACTCGTAAAAATTTGAGGAATTTAAATAAAATGGAAAGAGGATTTTTAGAGAAAATAAATTCGCACATGTTGAATATAATTCAACATGTTTGAATTTCGAAGGCCATCCGAATGGACCCTAAATGGGCTGAGATTTGAGGAGATGCTCCCACACATTAGATATGATTTTTGGGCACATTTGGAACATTTATGGAGAAAGTAAAATTGCAACCCAATTTGCAATTTAATTTAAAAGGTCAAAAAGGAAGGATAGGAAGTTGAGTCAAATAAAAGAAGAGTTGAAGAGTAGTGCAATTGTGCTATGGGTGATTCCAAGTTAATGAAATATTCATTATAGTTCCCTAATATATTGGGAGGATATGTTATAAAGAGAAATCACCATGTGAATTCCCTCGATTTAAATGGATCAAAGATTCATGCAATTTATTTAGTTGAGTTTTTTTAAAAGGGTTGCATGATGACATGATGCAATGCAAATGATGCAATGATGAATGCAACGAACCAAACAAGTCACACGACGAATCTCGGAATCCATGGAAGGCATCTAGAGCATCGGTCTTGGGGCGTCACAAAGTTTGCGGAAGTACATGCAATGGTTCAACCGAGTGCACAGGAACATCCCAGATATCCACCCGGCAGCTGTGATAGTTGCATTCTAGTCCAACGTGCACAAGTGCCGGATACGTTCTAAAATGAATGTTCGTTTGCTCAAGATTGTGAATGAGCTGTACACTCTGGTGGATAAGTGTGCTGGAGTAGAAGAGGGGTGGCGACTCCTTGGTGAAGAAGATGGCATCGACATTGACTCAGAGCATGACGATGACACCACCAGTCAGAAGAAGAAGAAGAATAAAGATAAACGCAACAAGAAGCGCAGGGGTAAAGCAATGATGACGATTGAAGGATCGGGCGCACCTAGTACCGGCAAGAAGGCTAAGATTGAGGTTCCCGACAAGGAAGTTGTCGCGTGCACTGATTGCCAGGAAGCCACATCCGCTGAGAAGGCTGGGAAGGGTTATGGGCCATACTGCAAAATCCATCGGACGAAGGGCCACGACCTTCAGGAGTGTCATCAAGTTGAGCAACTCGTCAAGAAGCAGAGGGCTGAGTACGAGAAGCGGGATAAGGAGGAAGACTAAGATGGCCTTGGCGGGAAGGGCCGAGGCGGCAGAGCAGGTCGTCCTGACAAGGGACCTCAGTATCAAGGGAAAACCAGCAGAGGCCGTGAGAAGATGGATTGTGATAACGAGAGTGATGAAGGAGAGGAAGAGGAAACCAGCGAGTAGGAGTTCCAGAAAGCCACTGACGCCCTATGCATGGACGGGGGTGCATCTTTTCACTCCTCTCACCGCCAATGAGGGAGTCCTGGATTAGGGGGTTTCCGGACAGCCGGACTATATCCTTTGGCCGGACTATTGGACTATGAAGGTACAAGATTGAAGACTTCGTCCCGTGTCCGGATGAGACTCTACTTGGCGTGGAAGGCAAGCTGAGGAATACGGATATGTATATATCCACCTTTGTAACCGACCGTGTAACCCTAGCCCCCTCCGGTGTCTACATAAACTAGAGGGTTTTAGTCTGTAGGACAACATATAATCATACCATAGGGTAGCTTCTAGGGTTTAGCCTCTTTGATCTCGTGGTAGATCAACTCTTGTACTACTCATATTATCAAGAACAATCAAGCAGGATGTAGGGTATTACCTCCATCAAGAGGGCCCGAACCTGGGTAAACATCGTGTCCCCAGCCTCCTATTACCATCCGCCTTAGACGCACAATTCGGGACCCCCTACCCGAGATCTGCTGGTTTTGACACCGACATTGGTGCTTTCATTGAGAGTTCCACTGTGTCGTCACCGTAAGGCTTGATGGCTCCTTCGATCATCGCTAGCGATGCGGTCTAGGGTGAGGCTTTCCTCCCCGGACAGATCTTCGTATTCGGCGGCTTCGCATTGTGGGCCAATTCGCTTGGCCATCTGGGGCAGATCGAAAGCTACGCCCCTGGCCATCAGGTCAGATTTGGAAACTTGAACTACACGGCCGACATCCGCGGATACTTGATCTTCGATAGACTCGAACCTATGCCGGACGCGCCGCACAGTCGCGACGAGCAGGATGTAATTCTGTCGTCGGACAGTGTTCGGGAGATCGCATGCTCAACTACTCCGGCCATTAACCCGGAGCAAATCGCGCCATCCGAGAGCGGAGGGATAGACCCCGCCATGAAGGCCGCACGCTCAGTGGCGATAGAGCCAGATACTGACTTCACCCCTTACGAGAGCTGTGTCGCCGAACCACTGGATTCATCTCCGGCCACGGACTCTGAGCCTCTCACATCTGTGCCCGTCGAATCTGACTGGGCGCCGATCATGGAGTTCACCTCCGCGGATATCTTTCAGCACTCACCTTTCGGAGATGTGCTAAATTCATTACGGTCTCTCTCCTTGTCAGGAGAACCTTAGCCGAACTATGTCCAGCTAGAATGGGATGCGGATGACGAAGAAATTTGCTGCCCACCCACCACCCACTTAGTAGCCACTGTCGACGACTTAACCGACATGCTCGACTTCGACTCCGAAGACATCAACGTTATGGACGACGATTCCGGAGACAAACAAGAACCACCGCCCACAGGGTGCCGGACCACCACTTCATCACATGACGTATACATGGTGGATACACCCAGAGATGGCAATGGCGAAGAGACAGCGGGGGATGCACCTTCGAAGCAACCCAAGCGCCGACGTCAGCGGCGCCGCTCTAAGTCCCGCCATAGCAAAAACATCGATAACAGCGCAAGAGGGAATAATAGTCCACTCGACTTTGGAAGAAACGACAACTGCACCACCCCGGTGGCAGAAAACGATCAAGATGCAAACTGCAAACATAGTACGGATCCGACGTCCGAACACGATGACGCCAAGGATAAGCCTCATCAAACCCCGTCTGGGGAAGAAAGCAGTCCGGACGAAGATGCACGCATCATCCCGGAAACACACTTGGAGCAAGAGAACCTCCACAGAAGGCTTATTGCCACAGCGAGGAGCCTGAAGAAACTGAAGCAAAGGCTCAAGGTAGCACAAGATACGCTCAACAACAGGTGGAACAAAGTAACAAAGTATGGTGGAAGCAACCATAAAAATAGCTATCCAGAGCGCAAGCTATTATCGGAATTCGACGATGAGGCCTTAGAGCCCACACAGCTGAAGAATGATACGGCCAACCGGCCAGAAACACCACCTTGTGAGCGCAATAGAGCGGCTAACAAGGTTGCGCATAAGTCAACACACGATCTACGTGAGAACTTGCGCCAAAAATCCGGCGCGACCAGATCCATCTACGGATCTAGGAAGCGCACTCCGGTACAAAACCAAAACTGAATACTACAACTGTCCGAACATCATGGCACATCCCAAATACAGGGATGCCGCACACCCCCTATGTTTCACTGATGAAGTGCTGGATCATGAATTCCCAGAGGGATTCAAACCGGTGAACATAGAGGCGTACGACGGGACCATAGACCCTGGAGTCTGGATAGAGGACTTCATCCTCCATATTCACATGGCTCGTGGAGACGATATCTATGCCATTAAATACTTGCCCCTCAAGCTTAAAGGGCCAGCTCGGCACTGGCTGAAAAGCCTCCCGAAAACTCAATTGGAAGTTGGGAGGAGCTCGAGGACGCTTTCCGGGCCAATTTTCAAGGGACTTATGTCCGACCTGTGGATGCAGACGATTTAAGTCATATAGTCCAATAGTCCGAAGAGTCTTCCCAAAAGCTTTGGAACAGGTTCCTCACCAAGAAGAACCAAATCATCGACTGTCCGAACGCCGAAGCCTTAGCAGCTTTTAAACACAGCGTCCGAGACGAATGGCTCGCCAGACACCTCGGCCAAGAAAAACCGAGAACGATGGCAGCCCTAACAAGCCTCATGACCCGCTTTTGTGCGGGCGAGGACAACTAGTTGGCCCGTAGCAGCACCATCCGAAGTTAGGGATGGCAATGGTAAACCACGACGCAACAAAAACAAGCGTCGAAATAAAGAAGGTAGCCTAGATAACACGGCGGTAAACGCCAGATTCAGGGGCTCCCGACCAGGTCAGCGGAAAAAGCCTTTCAAAAGAAGCAGAGAAGGACAATCTGGCCTAAACAAAATTCTTGACAAACTCTGTCAGATTCACGGCACCCCAGACAAACCTACAAATCATACCCACAGAGAATGTTGGGTCTTCAAGCAGGCCGCTAAGCTAAACACCGAACACAAAGGGGAAGAGACACCAAGCGAAGACGAGGATGAACCTTGCCAGCAAAGCACCGGAGGATAGAAAAAGTTCCCGCCAGAGGTTAAAACCGTAAACGTGAACCATGTGACAAAGAGGAGAAGCAATCATGCACACCAATGCACATGAGCCATAGAGCCCGTCACCCCTAGGTTCAACCCCTGGTTGGCCTCCCCGATCACTTTTGATTGTAGGGATCACGATACAAATATCTGGCGCGAAGGACCGACGGCCTTGGTGTTAGACCCAATCATAAATGGGTATCGTTTCACAAGAGTCCTCATGGACGACGGCAGTGATCTAAATCTGATATATCAGGACATAGTCCGCAAAATGGGGATAAACCCGACATAAATAAACCACAGTAATACTACCTTCAAGGGAGTAATACCAGGCCAAGAGGCCTGCTGTACGGGCTCTCTACTACTAGAGGTGGTATTCGGTTCTCCCGATAACTTCCAAAGCGAAACGTTAACTTTTCACATCGCTCCATTCCGAAGTGATTATCAAGCACTACTCGGAAGGGCGGCTTTCGCTCGTTTTAATGCAATACTGCATTATGCTTTTCTCAAGATCAAGATGCCCGGTCCACGTGGCATCATCATAGTTAGCGGAAATACCGAACATTTTTAAGTACGGAAGAGGACGCGGCGGCTCTAACAACCGCGAACTAGACAGCCTCACCAACCAGAAAAATGGCAGGTCGTCAAGACCACGGACACGGTTAGACGAGTCCGGCGTTCCATCACATATACATGAGACGTGTTTGATGATCAAACCCTCATAAACGGTACCAGGGGCTCCCCACGTGTAATCAGGGCCATCCCGGCTCAACTTGACTTCTCCTAAATTTTAATAGTTCATTGATAATAACCAATTCTTCCTTTTTCTGGCACGGCAACTTTCACCTAAGTTCTTTCCTTTTACAGATGATAATCGTGCTACACCCGTCCAGGACACGGCACAACGGAGACACATGCGCAGACGTGCAGCAGGGACCCGCCCAAAGGTTTCTTTTTAGATTAAGACCCTGCGTAAACCTTTTTTACTGTCTCTTGTTACTCATATCCTCTGGATACTGCGCACAATCGAGAAGGATGCTGGCGTTATTGGCATGTGGCCATGCCAGGATTTTGCACGTACCAGGACACATGGGGTTTCTTATTAAGGGCATTGTTTAGCCCGGTATATGTTATAAAGACCAAACACCTTAGGGAGTGTTCGGCGTCGCGAGTTTGGCCCTATATGCATCAGCTCCGAATCATGTCTTTGGTCAAATGTTGGGTTTGCCCGGCTCCCACGTTTTGGTACCTTACATTCTGTTATATTGGCTAAGGTAGCACTGGGAGAACTACTACGATTGTGCCCTGGTTCATCCCGATGAGCACCTCAGTAGAGAAAGCCGAAAATTGACTATCATGATATAGCGAGAGACTAGTCAACCACTCGATGACTCATCAGAATCTTCGGGATTCCTCCGCATTAATGAAGGGCCGTTTCCCGGTCATGTACGTACACGTCTCGTATTCGGACGAGCGCAGAAGTACCAGGGGCTATATAGTAGTCCCACTGTCAAACTCCTATGGCTAAGTGAAAGTGTTAAATCAATATAGTCCGATTGCCTCGTTCGCCGCGCTATCACCTCCTTAACGGACCAAGACGTTGGATCAAGTGTGGATATGCATTTTTCGTGAACACTCCCGCATTATATGCGTGGGGGCGGAAGCCGACGGCTGCAAACTTTCAGGTTATATACAAATATACATAAACGGCCGTAGAGGAGGCATCATAGTACTTTCGGGCAAAAGTATAAATATAGCCTTGATAATTCAATAAAACATTGTTTTTACAGTGGGAATACATGTCACTAGAACATAATATTCTTCGAGCACTAAGCCTCTATCGAACTAGCGCCTTCAAGAACTTCTTCAAAGTAGTGCTCGTCAGCCACTCGGCCTATGGCCGAACCCTGTGTCGCAACAGTGGTGGCATCCATCTCCGCCCAGTATGTCTTGACACGTGCAAAGTGTTGGGGAACGTTGCAGAAAACAAAAAATTTCCTACGGTTTCACCAAGATCCATCTATGAGTTCATCTAGCAATGAGTGATCGGATTGCATCTACATACCTTTGTAGATCACGCGCGGAAGCGTTCAAGGACGGGGATGAGGAAGTCGTACTCGACGTGATCCAAATCACCGGAGATCCTAGCGCTGAACGGACGGCACCTCCGTGTTCAACACACGTACGGTCAGCGTGACGTCTCCTCCTTATTGATCCAGCAAGGGGGGAAGGAGAGGTTGATGAAGATCCAGCAACACGACGGAGTGGTGGTGGATGCAGGGCGTCACCGCAGCAGGGCTTCGCCGTAGTACTGTGAGAGGGAGAGGTGAAGCAGGGGAGAGGGAGGCGCCAAGACTCAAGGTGTGGCTGCCCCCTCCCTCCCCCCTTTATATAGGCTCCCCTAGGGGGAGTGCCGGCCCTAGGAGATGGGATCTCCTAGGGGGGGCGGCGGCCAAGGGGTGGACTGCCCCCAAGCCAGGTGGGGCGCCCCCCCACCCCTAGGGTTTCAACCCTAGGCGCATGGGGTGGGCCTAGGGGGGCGCACTAGCCCACTATGGGCCAGTTCCCCTCCCCACTTTGGCCCATGGGGCCCTCCGGGATGGGTGGCCCCACCCGGTGGACCCCTGGGACCCTTCCGGTGGTCCCGGTGACCCCGAAACTCTCCCGATGGCCGAAACTGCACTTCCTATATATAATTCTTCACCTCCGGACCATTCCGGAACTCCTCGTGACGTCTAGGATCTCATCTGGGACTCCGAACAACTTTCGGGTTACTGCATATTCATATCTCTACAACCCTAGCGTCACCGAACCTTAAGGGGTTGTTTGGATACCTAGATTATAGAGAACTAGTTTTCCTTAAACCTGATTTCTGGTGTAACAACCTAAAACATTGTTTGGATCGTCTAACTAACTCGTGGATATACTAAACTGAGTTTTCCAAAAGCTCAAAAACCCAGTTTATACAAAAACCACTAATTGACGTTTTTATACAAACGCGTTTTCTACATGCATCACGAGATCAACCAAGTCCGACGTGCTGGTCATGGTAAACTCCGCCGGCCGTGACGGCAGCTTGACAAAGCCAAAAGACATCGCTGCCGATCTCGGCCAGGCAGCCGAAGCAGGTTGCGATGCTCCATCTAGCCCAGAGCCTCCATGGCGGATGCGGACTTCGGCCGGCGGCCGTCGTGTCCATCAGCCGCTTCACAACCACCGTCGTCGTCCATATGCTCCAGCTTGTACGTAGTCGTCGCACCTCCCTAGCATGTGTGTTGTGCTCTGGTGTTACCGGCAAATCAATCCAGCAGCTAGCTAGGTGCTACTGCTACATGCGTGCCCGGCCTGAGAATCAATCATGGTGCTTTAGGCCGTGTAGCCGTATGTGAGCTGCATGTACGTGCCTCTTCGATGGGAACCTGAGGCAACATGGGTGACACCGGCGAACGAAGCAGAGCACGATAAGGCGAGCAGCGCGACCACCCAGCGGCCCCGGCGATGGCCACGCACCCTCTGGCCGGTGTGGTTGTCCACCGCTGTGCGTGTAGGTGCCAAGAGCAAGCCGAAGCACCGTGCCTCCATGAATTGTTTTGAGAGGAACTCAAAATCGAGTTTTTTCTATTTTTCTCATCCAAACAAGGTATTGTGTATACTTACCTTAACAGAATAACTAACCAAAACTGGTTTTCCTAAAAATCCTCCCAAAACTCGTTTTCTAAAATCTCACATCTAATTCCCTGTATCCAAACAACCCCTAAGTGTGTAGACCCTACGGGTTCGGGAGACATGTAGACATGACCGAGACGGCTCTCCGGTCAATAACCAACAACGGGATCTGGATACCCATGTTGGCTCCCACATGCTCCTCGATGATATCATCGGATGAACCACGATGTCGAGGATTCAAGCAACCCCGTATACAATTCCCTTTGTCAATCGGTACGTTACTTGCCCGAGATTCGATCGTCGGTATCCCAATACCTCGTTCAATCTCGTTACTGGCAAGTCACTTTACTCGTACCGTAATGCATGATCCCGTGACCAGACACTTGGTCAATTTGAGCTCATTATGATGATGCATTACCGAGTGGGCCCAGAGATACCTCTCCGTCATACGGAGTGACAAATCCCAGTCTTGATCCGTGTCAACCCAACAGACACTTTCGGAGATACCCGTAGTATACCTTTATAGTCACCCAGTTACGTTGTGACGTTTGGTATACCCAGAGCACTCCTACGGTATCCGGGAGCTACACGATCTCATGGTCTAAGGAAAAGATACTTGACATTGTAAAAACTCTAGCAAACGAACTATACGATCTTGTGCTATGTTTAGGATTGGGTCATGTCCATCACATCATTCTCCTAATGATGTGATCCCGTTATCAATGACATCCCCATGTCCATAGCCAGGAAACCATGACTATCTGTTGATCAACGAGCTAGTCAACTAGAGGCTTACTAGGGACATGTTGGTGTCTATGTATTCACACATGTATTACAATTTTCGGATAACACAATTATAGCATGAATAAAAGACAATTATCATGAACAAGGAAATATAATAATAATCCTTTTATTATTGCCTCTAGGGCATATTTCCAATAGTCTCCCACTTGCACTAGAGTCAATAATCTAGTTACATTGTGATGAATCAAACACCCATGGAATTCTGGTGTTGATCATGTTTTGCTCTAGGGAGAGGTTTAGTCAATGGATCTGCTACATTCAGGTCCGTATGTACTTTACAAATATCTATGTCTCCATCTTGAACATTTTCACGAATGGAGTTGAAGCGACGCTTGATGTGCCTGGTCTTCTTGTGAAACCTGGGCTCCTTGGCAAGTGCAATAGCTCCAGTGTTGTCACAGAAGAGTTTGATCGGCCCCGACGCATTGGGTATGACTCCTAGGTCGGTGATGAACTCCTTCACCCAAATTGCTTCATGCGCTGCCTCCGAGGCTGCCATGTACTCCGCTGCACATGTAGATCCCGCCACGACGCTCTGCTTGCAACTGCACCAGCTTACTACCCCACCATTCAAAATATACACGTATCCGGTTTGTGACTTAGAGTCATCCAGATCTATGTCGAAGCTAGAATCTATGTCTGGTACACAGCATGGCATACATAATAGAACCTATGGCTGAGGCATAGGGGATGCCACTCATCTCTTCTATATCTTCTGCCATGGTCGGACATTGAGCTGAGCTCAATTTCACACCTTGCAACACAGGCAAGAACCCCTTCTTAGACTGATCCATATTGAACTTCTTCAATATCTTATCAAGGTATGTGCTTTGTGAAAGACCTATGAGGCGTCTTGATCTATCTCTATAGATCTTGATGCCTAATATATAAGCAGCTTCTCCAAGGTCCTTCATTGAAAAACTCTTATTCAAGTAGGCCTTAATGCTGTCCAAAAGCTCTATATCATTTCCCATCAAAAGTATGTCATCTACATATAATATGAGAAATGCTACAGAGCTCCCACTCACTTTCTTGTAAACGCAGGCTTCTCCATAAGTCTGCATAAACCCAAATGCTTTGATCATCTCATCAAAGCGAATGTTCCAACTCCGAGATGCTTGCACCAGCCCATAAATCGAGCATTGGAGCTTGCACACCTTGTCAGCATTCTTAGGATCAACAAAACCTTCCGGCTGCATCATATACAGTTCTTCCTTAAGATGACCGTTAAGGAATGCCGTTTTGACGTCCATTTGCCGTATCTCATAATCATAGCATGTGGCAATAGCTAACATGATTCGGACGGACTTCAGCTTTGCTACGGGAGAGAATGTCTCATCGTAGTCAACCCCTTGAACTTGCCGATAACCCTTAGCGACAAGCCTAGCTTTATAGATGGTCACATTACCATCCGCGTCTGTCTTCTTCTTAAAGATCCATTTATTTTCTATGGCTCGCCGATCATCGGGAAAGTTAGTCAAAGTCCATACTTCATTTTCATACATGGATCCTATCTCGGATTTCATGGCTTCCAGCCATTTGTCGGAATCCGGGCCCGCCATCGCTTCTTCATAGTTCGAAGGTTCACCGTTGTCTAACAACATGATTTCCAAGACAGGGTTGCCGTACCACTCTGGTGCGGAACGTGTCCTTGTGGACCTTCGAAGTTCAGTAGGATCTTGATCAGAAGTATCTTGATCATCATCATTAACTTCCTCTCTAATTGGTGCAGGCACCACAGGAACATTTTCCTGAGTTGCGCCACTTTCCGGTTCAAGAGGCAATACTTCATCAAGTTCTACTTTCCTCCCACTTACTTCTTTTGAGAGAAACTCCTTCTCTAGAAAGGATCCATTCTTGGCAACAAAGATCTTGCCTTCGGATCTGAGGTAGAAGGTATACCCAATAGTTTCTTTAGGGTATCCTATGAAGACGCATTTTTCCGACTTGGGTTCGAGCTTTTCAGGTTGAAGTTTCTTGACATAAGCATCGCATCCCCAAACTTTTAGAAATGACAGCTTAGGCTTCTTCCCAAACCATAATTCATACGGTGTCGTCTCAATGGATTTCGATGGAGCCCTATTTAAAGTGAATGCGGCAGTCTCTAAAGCATAGCCCCAAAATGACAGCGATAAATCGGTAAGAGACATCATAGATCACACCATATCTAATAGAGTGCGATTATGATGTTCGGACACACCATTACGCTGAGGTGTTCCAGGCGGCGTGAGTTGTGAAACTATTCCACATTTTCTTAAGTGTGTACCAAATTCGTGACTCAAGTATTCTCCTCCACGATCTGATCGCAAAAACTTGATTTTTTTGTCACGTTGATTCTCAACCTCACTCTGAAATTCCTTGAACTTTTCAAAGGTTTCAGACTTGTGTTTCATTAAGTAGATATACCCATATCTACTCAAGTCATCAGTGAGGGTGAGAACATAACGATAGCCACCACGAGCCTCAACACTCATTGGACCGCACACGTCAGTATGTATGATTTCCAATAGGTTGGTTGCTCGCTCCATTGTTCCTGAGAACAGAGTATTGGTCATCTTACCCATGAGGCATGGTTCGCATGTGTCAAATGATTCGTAATCAAGAGACTCTAAAAGTCCATATGTATGGAGCTTCTTCATGCGTTTGACACCTATGTGACCAAGGAGGCAGTGCCACAAGTATGTGGGACTATCATTATCAACCTTACATCTTTTGGTATTCACACTATGAATATGTGTAGCATTACGCTCGAGATTCATTAAGAATAAACCATTCACCATAGGAGCATGACCATAAAACATATCTCTCATATAAATAGAACAACCATTATTCTCGGATTTAAATGAGTAGCCATCTCGAATTAAACGAGATCCTGATACAATGTTCATGCTCAAAGCTGGTACTAAATAACAATTATTGAGGTTTAAAACTAATCCCGTGGGTAAATGTAGAGGCAGCGTGCCGACGGCGATCACATCGACCTTGGAACCATTCCCGACGCGCATCGTCACCTCATCCTTCGCCAGTCTCCGCTTATTCCGCAGCTCCTGCTTTGAGTTACAAATGTGAGCAACCAAACTGGTATCAAATACCCAGGAGCTACTATGAGTACTGGTAAGGTACACATCAATTACATGTATATCACATATACCTTTCGTTTTGCCGGCCTTCTTGTCCGCTAAGTATTTGGGGCAGTTCCGCTTCCAGTGACCACTTCCCTTGCAATAAAAACACTCAGTCTCGGGCTTGGGTCCATTCTTTGGCTTCTTCCCGGCAGCTTGCTTACCGGGCGCGGCAACTCCCTTGCCGTCCTTCTTGAAGTTCTTCTTACCCTTGCCTTTCTTGAACTTAGTGGTTTTATTCACCATCAACACTTGATGGTCCTTTTTGACTTCTACCTCTGCTGATTTCAGCATTGCAAATACTTCAGGAATGGTCTTTTCCATCCCCTGCATATTGAAATTCATCACAAAGCTCTTGTAGCTTGGTGGAAGCGACTGGAGGATTCTGTGAATGACCGCGTCATCCGGGAGATTAACTCCCAGCTGAGTCAAGCGGTTATGTAACCCAGACATTGTGAGTATGTGCTCACTGACAGAACTATTTTCCTCCATCTTATAGCTGAAGAATTGGTTGGATACTTCATATCTCTCGACCCGGGCATGAGCTTGGAAAACCATTTTCAGCTCTTCGAACATCTCATATGCTCCGTGTCACTCAAAACGCTTTTGGAGCCCTGGTTCTAAGCTGTAAAGCATGCCGCACTGAACGAGGGAGTAATCATCAGCTTGTGCCTGCCAAGCGTTCATAATGTCTTGGTTCTGTGGGACGGGTGCATCACCTAGCGGTGCTAGTAGGACATAATCTTTCTTGGCAGCTATGAGGATGATCCTCAGGTTCCGAACCCATTCCGTATAGTTGCTGCCATCGTCTTTCAGCTTGGTTTTCTCTAGGAACGCGTTGAAGTTGAGGACAACGTTGGCCATTTGATCTACAAGACATATTGTAAAGATTTTAGACTAAGTTCATGATAATTAAGTTCATCTAATCAAATTATATAATGAACTCCCACTTAGATAGACATCCCTCCAGTCATCTAAGTATAACATGATCCGAGTTAACTAGGCCGTGTCCGATCATCACGTGAGACGGACTAGTCAACATCGGTGAACATCTTCATGTTGATCGTATCTTCTATACGACTCATGCTCGACCTTTCGGTCTTCTGTGTTCCGAGGCCATGTCTGTACATGCTAGGCTCGTCAAGTCAACCCAAGTGTTTGCATGTGTAAATCTGTCTTACACCTGTTGTATGTGAACGTTGGAATCTATCACACCCGATCATCACGTGGTGCTTCGAAACAACGAACTGTCGCAACGGTGCACAGTTAGGGGGAACACTTTCTTGAAATTATTATGAGGGATCATCTTATTTACTACCGCCGTTCTAAGTAAACAAGATGCAAAAACATGATAAACATCACATGCAATCAAATAATAATAGTGACATGATATGGCCAATATCACATAGCTCCTTTGATCTCCATCTTGGGGCTCCATGATCATCTTGTCACCGGCATGACACCATGATCTCCATCATCATGATCTCCATCATCGTGTCTCCATGAAGTTGCTCGCCAACTATTACTTCTACTACTATGGCTAACGCGTTTAGCAATAAAGTAAAGTAATTTACATGGCGTTTCTCAATGACACGCAGGTCATACAAAAAAAATAAAGGCAACTCCTATGGCTCCTGCCGGTTGTCATACTCATCGACATGCAAGTCGTGATTCCTATTACAAGAACATGATCTCATACATCACATATATATCATTCATCATTCATCACAACTTTGGCCATATCACATCACAAATCACTTGCTGCAAAAACAAGTTAGACGTCCTCTAATTGTTGTTGCAAGTTTTACGTGGCTGCAAAAGGGTTCTAGCAAGAACGTTTTCTTACCTACGTAATAGCCACAACGTGATTTGTTAACTTCTATTTACCCTTCATAAGGACCCTTTTCATCGAATCCGCTCCAACTAAAGTGGGAGAGACATACACCCGCTAGCCACCTTATGCAACTAGTGCATGTCAGTCGGTGGAACCAGTCTCACGTAAGCGTACGTGTAAGGTCGGTCCGGGCCGCTTCATCCCACAATACCGCTGAAGCAAGATAAGACTAGTAGCGGCAAGAAAGTTGACAACATCTACGCCCACAACAAATTGTGTTCTACTCGTGCAAGGAGAACTACGCATAGACCTAGCTCATGATGCCACTGTTGGGGAACGTTGCAGAAAACAAAAATTTTCCTACGGTTTCACCAAGATCCATCTATGAGTTCATCTAGCAACGAGTGATCGGATTGCATATACATACCTTTGTAGATCACGCGCGGAAACGTTCAAGGACGGGGATGAGGAAGTCGTACTCGACGTGATCCAAATCACCGGAGATCCTAGCGCCGAACGGACGACACCTCCGTGTTCAACACACGTACGGTCAGTGTGACGTATCCTCCTTCTTGATCCAGCAAGGGGGGAAGGAGAGGTTGATGAAGATCCAGCAGCACGACGGCGTGGTGGTGGATGCAGGGCATCACCGCAGCAGGGCTTCGCCATAGTACTGCGAGAGGGAGAGGTGAAGCAGGGGAGAGGGAGGCGCCAAGACTCAAGGTGTCGCTGCCCCCTCCCCCCCTTTATATAGTCTCCCCTAGGGGGGGTGCCGGCCCTAGGAGATGGGATCTCCTAGGGGGGGCGGCCAAGGGGTGGAGTGCCCCCCAAGCCAGGTGGGGCGCCCCACCCCTAGGGTTTCAACCCTAGGCGCATGGGGTGGGCCTAGGGGGGCACACTAGCTCACGATGGGCTGGTTCCCCTCCCCACTTTGGCCCATGGGGCCCTCCGGGATGGGTGGCCCACCCGGTGGACCCCCGGGACCCTTCCGGTGGTCCCGGTACAATACCGGTGACCCCGAAACTCTCCCGATGGCCGAAACTGCACTTCCTATATATAATTCTTCACCTTCGGACCATTCCGGAACTCCTCGTGACGTCCAGGATCTCATCCGGGACTCCGAACAACTTTCGGGTTACTGCATATTCATATCTCTACAACCCTAGCGTCACCGAACCTTAAGTGTGTAGACCCTACGGGTTCGGGAGACATGTAGACATGACCGAGACGGCTCTCCGATCAATAACCAACAACGGGATCTGGATACCCATGTTGGCTCCCACATGCTCCTCGATGATCTCATCGGATGAACCACGATGTCGAGGATTCGAGCAACCCCGTATATAATTCCCTTTGTCAATCGGTACGTTACTTGCCCGAGATTCGATCGTCGGTATCCCAATACCTCGTTCAATCTCGTTACCGGCAAGTCACTTTACTCGTACCTTAATGCATGATCCCGTGACCAGACACTTGGTCACTTTGAGCTCATTATGATGATGCATTACCGAGTGGGCCCAGAGATACCTCTCCGTCATACGGAGTGACAAATCCCAGTCTTGATCCGTGTCAACCCAGCAGACACTTTCAGAGATACCCGCAGTATACCTTTATAGTCACCCAGTTACGTTGTGACGTTTGGTATACCCAGAGCACTCCTACGGTATCCGGGAGTTACACGATCTCATGGTCTAAGGAAAAGATACTTGACATTGTAAAAACTCTAGCAAACGAACTATACGATCTTGTGTTATGTTTAGGATTGGGTCGTGTCCATCACATCATTCTCCTAATGATGTGATCCCGTTATCAATGACATCCCCATGTCCATAGCCAGGAAACCATTACTATCTGTTGATCAACAAGCTAGTCAACTAGAGGCTTACTAGGGACATGTTGGTGTCTATGTATTCACACATGTATTATGATTTCCGGATAACACAATTATAGCATGAATAAAAGACAATTATCATGAACAAGGAAATATAATAATAATCCTTTTATTATTGCCTCTAGGGCATATTTCCAACACAAAGGCCATCCCCGAACCCTCTATGCACGCCAATCTCTTTACAACATCGATGTGTGGCACAACACCAAGGAATTGTTGCACTAAACTAAAGTAGCTATTCGGGCTTGGCTCTCCCGGCCATAAGTGATCCACAATGGACCTCATGGCAAGCCCGGACAACCTATGGAGCTCGACCCACTCGGCCAATCGCTCATTCAACAGCAGTGGACGGACTGGAGCGTGAAACTGCAACCAGAACAACCTTTCCACTTCGGGACCTTTCTGATCCTTGAGTACTCAGCCGCATCAGCAGCACTTGCAACCAAATCCATGTAGGCGTCCACACAACTCCATAGCCGGTCTAGAGGAGCATACTTCGGATCTCTGAACTTTGTCCGCAACAAGAAGGGCTTCCCAGACAC